>NC_056733.1:1724423640-1724572309 GCF_019279795.1 Protopterus annectens | reverse complement strand
GGGGCCCCCAAAAACCCCCCCCAAAAAAAGTTTAAAAAAAGAAAAGAATTTTTTTATATTTTTTTTGAAAGGGAAAAAAAAAACAGGAAATCAAAGAATGTGGCTACCCCCACACCTGTAATTACTAGCAAATAGCAAAATTCAGCCAACACTAGCTTCAGTTCAAGTTACTGAAGGGCAGAATAACTTCAGTTAAAAATTCCTTCAACACTCAAATTAAATACTGTATTTTTTTAAAAAAAAGTTCAGATAAAGGTACTTAAATTCTCTTATATGTCCAGTTGAATATAATCAAGTTCTTAGCTGGCCAAGCTGAAGTTTTAAAGCAGGAATTATTTCACATGCACCAGTTTAAATATGCAAGGACAGGAAATCAAAGAATGTGGCTACCCCCACACCTGTAATTACTAGCAAATAACAAAATTCAGCCAACACTAGCTTCAGTTCAAGTTACAGAAGAGCAGAATAACTTCAGTTAAAAATTCCTTCAACACACAAATTAAATACTGTATTTTTTTTAAAAAAAGTTCAGATAAAGGTGCTTAAATTCTCTTATACGTCCAGTTGAATATAACCAAGTTCTTAGCTGGTCAAGCTGAAGTTTTAAAGCAAGAATTATTTCACATGCACCAGTTTAAATATGCAAGGACAGGAAATCAAAGAATGTGGCTACCCCCACACCTGTAATTACTAGCAAATAACAAAATTCAGCCAACACTAGCTTCAGTTCAAATTACTGAAAAGCAGAATAACTTCAGTTAAAAATTCCTTCAACACTCAAATTAAATACTGTATTTTTTTAAAAAAAAGTTCAGATAAAGGTACTTAAATTCTCTTATACGTCCAGTTGAATATAACCAAGTTCTTAGCTGGCCAAGCTGAAGTTTTAAAGCAGGAATTATTTCACATGCACCAGTTTAAATATGCAAGGACAGGAAATCAAAGAATGTGGCTACCCCCACACCTGTAATTACTAGCAAATAACAAAATTCAGCCAACACTAGCTTCAGTTCAAGTTACTGAAGAGCAGAATAACTTCAGTTAAAAATTCCTTCAACACTCAAATTAAATACTGTATTTTTAAAAAAAAGTTCAGATAAAGGTACTTAAATTCTCTTATACGTCCAGTTGAATATAACCAAGTTCTTAGCTGGCCAAGCTGAAGTTTTAAAGCAGGAATTATTTCACATGCACCAGTTTAAATATGCAAGGACAGGAAATCAAAGAATGTGGCTACCCCACACCTGTAATTACTAGCAAATAACAAAATTCAGCCAACACTAGCTTCAGTTCAAGTTACTGAAGAGCAGAATAACTTCAGTTAAAAATTCCTTCAACACTCAAATTAAATACTGTATTTTTTTAAAAAAAGTTCAGATAAAGGTACTTAAATTCTCTTATACGTCCAGTTGAATATAACCAAGTTCTTAGCTGGCCAAGCTGAAGTTTTAAAGCAGGAATTATTTCACATGCACCAGTTTAAATATGCAAGGACAGGAAATCAAAGAATGTGGCTACCCCCACACCTGTAATTACTAGCAAATAACAAAATTCTGCCAACACTAGCTTCAGTTCAAGTTACTGAAGAGCAGAATAACTTCAGTTAAAAATTCCTTCAACACTCAAATTAAATACTGTATTTTTTTAAAAAGTTCAGATAAAGGTACTTAAATTCTCTTATACGTCCAGTTGAATATAACCAAGTTCTTAGCTGGCCAAGCTGAAGTTTTAAAGCAGGAATTATTTCACATGCACCAGTTTAAATAAGCAAGGACAGGAAATCAAAGAATGTGGCTACACCCACACCTGTAATTACTAGCAAATAACAAAATTCAGCCAACACTAGCTTCAGTTCAAGTTACTGAAGAGCAGAATAACTTCAGTTAAAAATTCCTTCAACACTCAAATTAAATACTGTATTTTTTTTAAAAAAAGTTCAGATAAAGGTACTTAAATTCTCTTATACGTCCAGTTGAATATAACCAAGTTCTTAGCTGGCCAAGCTGAAGTTTTAAAGCAGGAATTATTTCACATGCACCAGTTTAAATATGCAAGGACAGGAAATCAAAGAATGTGGCTACCCCCACACCTGTAATTACTAGCAAATAACAAAATTCAGCCAACACTAGCTTCAGTTCAAGTTACTGAAGAGCAGAATAACTTCAGTTAAAAATTCCTTCAACACTCAAATTAAATACTGGATTTTTTTAAAAAAAAGTTCAGATAAAGGTACTTAAATTCTCTTATACGTCCAGTTGAATATAACCAAGTTCTTAGCTGGCCAAGCTTAAGTTTTAAAGCAGGAATTATTTCACATGCACCAGTTTAAATATGCAAGGACAGGAAATCAAAGAATGTGGCTACCCCCACACCTGTAATTACTAGCAAATAACACAATTCAGCCAACACTAGCTTCAGTTCAAGTTACTGAAGAGCAGAATAACTTCAGTTAAAAATTCCTTCAACACTCAAATTAAATACTGTATTTTTTTAAAAAAAAGTTCAGATAAAGGTACTTAAATTCTCTTATACGTCCAGTTGAATATAACCAAGTTCTTAGCTGGCCAAGCTGAAGTTTTAAAGCAGGAATTATTTCACATGCACCAGTTTAAATATGCAAGGACAGGAAATCAAAGAATGTGGCTACCCCACACCTGTAATTACTAGCAAATAACAAAATTCAGCCAACACTAGCTTCAGTTCAAGTTACTGAAGAGCAGAATAACTTCAGTTAAAAATTCCTTCAACACTCAAATTAAATACTGTATTTTTTTAAAAAAAAGTTCAGATAAAGGTACTTAAATTCACTTATATGTCCAGTTGAATATAACCAAGTTCTTAGCTGGCCAAGCTGAAGTTTTAAAGCAGGAATTATTTCACATGCACCAGTTTAAATATGCAAGGACAGGAAATCAAAGAATGTGGCTACCCCCACACCTGTAATTACTAGCAAATAACAAAATTCATCCAACACTAGCTTCAGTTCAAGTTACTGAAGAGCAGAATAACTTCAGTTAAAAATTCCTTCAACACTCAAATTAAATACTGTATTTTTTTAAAAAAAAAGTTCAGATAAAAGATAACACTTATATCCCTGAAAATTTGTTACAGCCTAGGTTAATGGCATTGAATACCCCCCCCCCCATAACAGGCTGTACAAGGGCAAGGAACACTGTGTACCACACACTGACCTCTGGAATGTACAAGGGAACATATGTGTTGTCCAACAGCTGGTGTGGGACTACATGACATGACTGGGATGATAGCAGTAATTCTTGCAGTAAATAATGGTAGGCCATTACCTAACAACCCCTTTCTGTATCACAGCAGGACAAAGACTGGCATATATGTGGAGGACAGAGACAGGAACACAGGGCCATATTTGCATTATTGCTGTTACACACAATGGAAATTGCTGGTGTTACAGGATTTGTTTCAGCATACCCTTATGCAGGGATACAACATTGAAATACAAATGGATGTAGCCATGTACTGATAGCACTCAACAGACAAAATGCCACTGATAAATCTGGGACAATACCTGTGTGGTGCACAGACAAAACCTAACAGCCAATCCTCTTGCTATCATATGGATAGGCCCACAGTTGAGAGCTATGCAGACAGACAACATTCCATGCAAAAGTACCACATACACAGAAACCCTGTAAGACCAGCAAGATACATTGCATACAACAACACTACTCACGCTGTCTATACATCTGGACCCTTACCCAAATGTGTACTTGGCCTGTGTCTGCAGGTTCTGCTGTAAGAGATATTGCTACCTGCTGTCTGAAACACTGATGTCCACACACAGGAAAGATGTTCTTCATACTGGAAAGGTGAAGGGACAACACTCACAGAAGTCAGCAAATTATAGTACTGGGTTGCCATGACAGTGGATATCTGAAGTACTACACAGCAGGCTGCATGCAATTCGCAACTGGTGGACACTAACTGGTGCAAATGCTATCACCTGATCATGTGCAATACCTACGAAAGCATGCTGCAATCTATTCAAACAAGCTCAATCACTTACTGGAGAGACTGAGAGAGAGAGAGAGAGAGAGAGAGAGAGAAAGAAAAAGAACATAACAAATTAACAACAAATAACAAAGCTAAGGGATTTGTTACAGTGGAAAAAAACATAAAAGGTATGTGAAATGTATATGCATTTACATGCATGTAGTATATGGCATAGACTAATAGGATATATAATATGAAATGATTAATATGTGCCATTGGTAGATGTTCCTGTAACGATGTTCTGCTCAACAACTGCTCTGGCCAATATTGTCTGTCCTTGTAGGCAGTGGGACATACCTGCCAACTGTGCAGATCAGCAGTGAATGGCACAGATGTGACCAAGGATATCTGTGTTCTGTACATTACTGAGGCCAATGGCTGGTGGTGGTATTAATACTGCCATGACAGACACATGTGTGTGAGAGCACACCACCTGCAGGACAGTCATGTTAAAGTGTAACATAACATGCCCAACTGCCATAGCAGTATAATATGCTTATCTATAATCTGTCACCATATGTACCCCCCTAATGTTTGCCTGTGTTCACATGTGACACCTGTCTGTGTTGCAGCAAGGCAGAACAGTTCAGCTGTGAAGAAAACAGTGTTACAAGAGTGTAGACAAGATGTTTGCATGCACCCCACATACAGATAAATATATGTGTGATATATATTCACAGCTGTGTATTTCTACAGAACCTCAGATAGTTATACATATATATAGGTATATAAACAACACATAAGGATATCTACACATATATGCACATATGTATATATATATATATATATATATATATATATATATATATATATATATATATATATATATAGTTCCCCTTCAGAAGGTTGAATGGCTGAAATCTCTAAATGCATATGGTCGAAGCCACATGCTCGAATTTCAGAAGCTTGACCTTCTGAAAGGGAACTAAAATAAAAAAAAAAAAAATGTTTCTGCAGGGGGGCAAGCCCCCCTGCACCCCCCACACCCACCGCTACTTATTTCTTCCAACTCCGAGATCGCACTACAGCATAGAAATGGAACTCTCCCATTATGCGCGGTATGCAGATCCCCATTCAGACGGTCAAAATTCTGAAATTTCGAGCATATGGTCTCGACCATATGCATTTCGAGATTTCAGCCATTCGACCTTATGAAGGGGAAACATATATAAATATATATATATATATATATATATATATATATATATATATATATATATATATATATATATATATATATATATATATATATATATATATATATATATATATATATATATATATATATATATATATATATATATATGTATATATATATATGTATATATATATATATATATATATATTTATATATATATATATATATATATATATATATATATATATATATATATATATATATATATATATATATATATATATATATATATATATATATATATATATATATAAATTTTAACACTCTCTATTTTAATATTCCAACTCCGAGACCGCACTACAGTGGAGTAAAGGGAATCTCCCATTTAGCACTATATGCAGAAGTGCTAAACGGGAGATTTTTTTGTACCCTATCTGTAGTGCCATCACACAGATAGCACATGACACACACAGTATGCAGGTCATCTTGGTGTCCTGCAAAAACACAAACATTCTCCCACCTACACTTACCTTTTTCTTCCCCTTCAAACCTTCGATGTTTTAAAATTCATTGTTCTGGTCTCGATGATCTGAACTTAGATGTTTTAAACATTCGATGGTTTGAAATATATATATATATATATATATATATATATATATATATATATATATATATGTGTACATCTATATATATATATATATATATATATATATATATATATATATATATATATATATATATATATATATATATATATATATATATATATATATATATAGTGTATGTTGTTAGAGGTAAATCCCCAATCCATCTGAGATGCTTTCTGCCAAACAACAGATCTAGTTCCTGCTCACAGTGAATGAAAAGGGCTAACACCACCAGGATGTTCCTAGATATTGGAGTGTGTTTCCATGCAAATGGCTATGGGAATGTTTCCACAGCTGTTCCACAAGCTATCAGCTAGGGGAGGGCTGCAATTCATGGAGTGGCCATCAGCTGATCATGAGCATCACTTGAAATACACATGCTGCTGCCTAAGCAAAGCATGTGTGGGTCTCCACATCCACCAGAGAGGGGGTGGGAGAGGCAGAGAGGCAAATACCTCTCAGGGAGGGGTGGGAGAGTAAAACTGCAGCATGTTTGTGTCACACACCTACCAGCACAGGGTATCAAACCCTCAACAACTACATAGTGCTATCACAGTTAGAAGCAGCTATTGGATGAGCCACATGGGTTACCTGCTGTGGAGCACTCAGAATCTATATGTGATGGTGAGTGACATCTGCAACAGGGATACGTTACACATAAGGTAGGTGATGTCCATGTGCCTGTCTGCATGAACAGGTGCCAGCGTCAACACAGTCACAGACTCACAGGGATGCACACACATTGACACACTTGGCAGGGCCAGGAGTGCAATGCATCAGTAGTGGGATTGCCATGACACATCACTGTGCAGGTATCACATGCACCACATGGGTCATACAGAGGTCGTAAGGGCAAAGATTATGAGTATGTGTCAGACATTGGACAGCATGCTTCAGTATGCCCATGGGGGTTGTAGTGAATGTGGATGTGGCCATACGCACTATACAACACACACACAAACACACTGGGTGCGAGTACTGACATGCATGGGTGCATGTCTGCACGGGTGTGTGGTGGTCAACTGTTCCAGCAGGCTATACAAGGGTAGGTGATAGGTATACCTTGGTATCAGGCCACATGACAATAGTCTGCATTGTAGCTCAGGGCTGTAGTTTCTGCATTTGCCCACACAGGTGGGTATTGTATCCCCTATCCAGTCACCTGGGTAACTATTTTGTGTGGCCAATGCTGTGCATCGCATGCCATGTATGTGTTCCTTAGTCCATGACATAAATGGTGTCTAGGATGTGCACACCTCCCACATGCATGTACAGTGACATGTGGAACTGTACCTTGGGTGTCTGTCCCATGTTGTGAACATGGATTATCATCAGATATGTCAGTGTTGCCCACCTGTGGCAGGAACTGGTAATGGGCAGCAGGTTTACCCTGCACCTACATTGATAGCATGCTAACATCATTCCTTGGTGTCAGTGGCATCTGTCCATACAAGGCATGTTGTCAGGCATGGTAAGTCCATTGTGGGTCACATCTGAAGGTACCACAGGTGGTGCAGGTGTCCATTGGGGAACATGGGGGAGGTGCACTGTCTGCATGTACGTGCATATTGGACAGATGGACAGGGTGACATGCCCTCCGTAGCCCACTGCTATCACTCCATACATGCATATTGGACAGATGGGCAGCATGACATGCCCTCCATAGCCCACTGCTATCACTTCATAGTCACTATTGGTGGCCAGTATGCAGTGCACTACCCACATATTGGCTGTTGCCTAGGCATGTGTGTGTATGAGACATGGGTAGAGAGTGTGATCTGGGTAATACTGGGATTACTAACTGTCATTGCTTGGCCTTGATGTCACATGTATGGGTATGGCTTTGCACCCCAGCCTCTCAGCTATTTTACATCTGTTATCCCAGTACCGTTGACATTGTGATATATATAGTAGGGCCACCATATAAGAAATATGCAAAACCTGCTCCACATTGGCCATGGGTGTCACACACTCACACCCACCTCTACACAGGATACAAGTTACGAACACACACACACACACCTGTCATGTCTTGGAGTAGAACCCCTTCCTAACTAGTTTATTACAGTACAACACAACACAGTTATAATACGCACCATGGACAGTACTGGAGCACTTTTTCCCCAAAGGTGTATTTCACAATGTATGACATCAGCAGGATTGCCAAAGTAGGGCATTTCAAATGTACTGCGAGTGAGTAGCCTAAAATGCATTGTTCCCTTTACAGACAACGAGACCCACTCAAAGCATACGCACCCAACATGTGCAGGTATAGAACCCCTGATCGAGATCACACTATAGCATGGAGCAGTTATAGGATGCACCACAGGGATTACTAGAGAGCATCTTTCCCCAAAGGTGTATTTCACGATGGATGACATCAGCAGGATTACGAAAGTAGGGCATTTTGAATGTACTGTGAGTGAGTAGCCTAAAATGCATTGCTCTCTACACAGACAGTGAGACACACACAAAACATCTACAACTGACATGTGTGGGTATAGAACTCCTGACCAAGGTTTCTATCACATTTCAGCATGGAGCTGTTATAGGACACACCACATAGATTACTAGACAATGCATTCCCCAAAGGTGTAGTTCACAATGGATGACATCAGCAGGATTACCAAAGTAGGGCATTTCAAATGTACTGCGAGTGAGTAGCCGAAAATGCATTGTTCCCTACACAGACAAAACCTCCACAACTGACATGTGTGGGTATAGAACCCCTAACTGAGGTCTATATCACACTACGGCATGGAGGTGTTACTGGGACACACCACAGAGATTACTAGTGAGCTCACTCCCTAAAGGTGTATTTCACATTGGATGACATCAGCAGGATTACCAAAGTAGGGCATTTCAAATGTACTGCGAGTGAGTAGCCTAAAATGCATTGTTCCCTACACAGACAAAACCTCCACAACTGACATGTGTGGGTATAGAACCCTTGACTAAGGTCTATATCACACCACTGCAGGGAGCTGTTATAGGACACACCACAGGGATTACTAGGAAAATGTTTTCCCAAAAGATGTATTTCATAATGGATGACATCAGCAGGATTACTAAAGTAGGGCATTTGGCATGTACTGCGTGTGACTAGCCTATAATGCATTGCTCCGTACACAAACAGGGGAACACACACAAAACATCCAGAACTGCCACACTCCAGCTGAATGCAGTTACTGGACACGGAACAGAGATTACTGGTCTACAACCTTCCCAGAGGTGTATTTCTAGGTTGGTAACATCAGCAGCCTTGGCAAAATTGAGTATATGAATTGTAAGGAGTGTGAGTACCCTAAAAAGCATTTCCCTCTACACAGTCAGACAGACACAACCACTTGCCATGTCTGGGGTTAGAATACCTACCTAACTACTTTATCACACTGCAGCAGTATGCAGTTATAGAACACACTACAGAGATTACTGGGTTGCATTTTTCCCAGAGATGCATTTCTAGATTGGTGACATCAGCAGCCTTGGCAAAGTTGAGTATATGAATTGAAAGGTGTGTGAGTACCCTAAAAAGCATTGCTCTCTACACAGTCGCACACAATTTACATGTCTGGGATTAGATCACCTACCTAACTACTTTAGCACATTACAGCAGTACGTCGTTACAGGACACACTACAGAGATTATTGGCCTACAACCTTCCCAGAGGTGTATGTCTAGGTTGTTGACATCAGCAGCCTTGGCAAAGTTGAGTATATGAATTGTAAGGATTGTGAGAACCCTAAAAAGCATTGCTCTCTACACAGTCAGACATACACTCACACAACTACCATGTCTGGGGTTAAAACACCTAACTAACTACTTTATCGCATTACAGCAGCACACAGTTACAGGACGTGCTACAGAGATTATTGAGCTGCAACCTTCCCAGAGTTATATTTCTAGGTTGGTGACATCAGCAGCCTTGCCAAAGTTGAGTATATGAATTGTAAGGAGTGTGAGTAGCCTAAAAAGCATTGCTCTCTACACAGTCAGACATGCGCACAAACAGTTGCCAATTCAGCGTTTAGAACTCCAAACTAACAAGTTTATCACATTACAGTAGTATGCAGTTATGGGACATGTCACGGAGGTTACTGGGCTACAGCTTTCCCAAGGGTGTATTTCACATTGGATAACGTCAGCAGGCTTGTCATAGTAGGGCTATTGGGAGGGCGATGTGTGCATGGGCAGAACCCATTCATCTAGGGGTTAGCATGCCACATGCGGGCACACACGAGGTCATATGTCACAGGTATGTGTATACAGCTACTACATGACTACTTCCTTGTACAGTCATGTTGCACAGTTGGCACGTGCACCACATAGTCTGTAAGGCTGACAGATACTGGTGGCTATTATCTGCAGTGGGTGACATCTGCACCTCATGTGTTTGCAGCCCTTTGGCTGGGTGCTGGGTGGGACAGGGCTGGAAGGCTCCTTGTCACGGTCACCCTCTTCCACACATCTATTTCTGTCTGCCTTTGGCTTATTATAGTGTGTTGTCCTTACATATATATCTGTATTCATATCCACTGTGTGTGCAAGGCAGGAGTGGTGCATACTGACATGTGTCTGCACTAAGAACTGCGACTGTCAGATATGTCTGGTCCACTGGTGTTTGCAGACATGGCCTTTATGTGTTTAAGTGTGTGAGCGTGCCCAGTATGGCCATCCGTATTGCATGTGTGGATCAAGTCTAGGTAGTTTGTACCGCGGTGCTGACCTTTGCGTTGTACACTGGCAGGTAGCATGATGTGTCTGCAGGGTATCCATTGTTCAGTTGCCATTGACTGTTGCTACATTTTTGCATTGCGGGGGGGAGACACCTGCCTGTTTCTACATTTCTACACAGGTTTGGGGGGGGCACACCTGACTGTTACAATATTTGTATGTAGGACGAGGGGGGCACACCTGACTATATCTACATTTCTACACAAGTTTGGGGGGGCACACCTGACTGTTACTATATTTCTATGTCAGATGGGGGGGCACAGCTGACTATTTCTACACAGGAGTGGGGGCGCACACCTGACTGTTACTATAAGTCTACGTAGGATGGGGGCCACACCTGACACTTGTACACATTTGCTAGGACTGCACTGGTATGACGGGTACTCCATTTCAGTCTGTAGTCTTACCTGTCATGCTGGCTAGAAGCATACCAGTGTACTGCAGATCTTAGCTTTTATTACCTACATATTAGTTTCTGACTTCCTAGCCTTCACAACTGACATCCAACTGCCTGATTTGCTGTAGTCTGTCTGTGTAGGCCTGGAGGGGTTACCCATAGACCTCATTCAGAGGCAATAGTACAGCATTTGTTTGTGTTTGTCTACACCTGTCCTGTTGCCTGTGACTGTTGTTGGGTATGTGACCCCTCCCCAACTGGCATGTGTGGGTCACTTACCTTGTGGGTGTCCCAGTATTGAGGGTGGTGCTGCAGAGCTGCCTATGTCAGATGCACATTATACACTCCCTGTACATGACTGAGCACAGGTAGTGTTATGTTTGGCATCCCTTTTACTGTATGTGCGAGTCTGAGAGAGGTGACACTCCCTGGGTCCTTACCATGTCAGTGCATAGGTTCATAGATTAGTACTAGGCTAACTGCCCTTGTGGGCCATTTTCAGCCTAGCCATTTACCCCATGTGAGAATCAAACCATGCACCTTATGTTTGTAAGGTAAACACCTTAACCATTATGCCAACCTCCCACGCACATGCTATGTGTTGCCTCTTTGCCAAGGCCAGGGCATACTGGGCATGCCTCCTTCTGCCTACTGGGACAGGCTCAGGTTGTTCCTCCTCTGTGTCACTCTGTGCCTGTGCAGGCCTTGGCAATGGTGGGGGGCTGTGTGACCCTGCCCCATGCTGTTCCTGCTGCAGCTGTTTCTGCAGGACCATATTTTGTAGAATGGCACATACAAGGACAATTTGGGTACATGTAGTTGGTGAGGACTGCAAGGCTCCACCAGATGTGTCCAGGCACTGGAACTGTGACTTTAGCATCCCAAACACATGCTCTGTTATGATTCTTGTTTGTGCATGTGCCTCATTATGGAGTTCTTGTTCGTGTGTATGTGTGTTTCTGGTGGGTGTCATCAGCCATGGCTCCAGTGCGTATCCAGCATCTCCCACTAGGTGACCATGTGGGATGTCCCAGTGACAAATCTCTGGTACATCTGTGTCAGATGCCAGATGTGGGAATCATGATAGCTTCCAGGGCAGCCAGCATACACATTCATTATTATGCCCTGGGCATCGCACATGACCTGGCAGTTGATGGAGAGGAAGCCCTTGTGGTTGATGTAGACCCTACCCCACTCACCGGATGGTGCTTTCATGTGTATGTGCATACAGTCTATTGCACCCAGTACCTCAGGGTATTCTGCTATTTGGTGGAAGAGACGCATATTGCTGGCCAACGCCTCATGGGTGTTGGGGATATATACATGTTCACCGACATGTGCTGACATGGCATCCAAGAACTGGTGGAGTACATTGGATGCTGATGCCTGTGAAATCCTGATTATATCCCCAGTTGGCTTTTGGAAGGTGCCTGTAGCTAGTATTCCTAGACCTACACATACCTTGGTATCCACTGGAATGTGTTTCCCTCTGTTAGTTCTGTGTGTCAGGTGTGGCTGGCACAGCTCAACAATTTGCTGTAGGAGGTCCCTGTCCACCCTATAGTGCTCCACTATCTCCAGCTCATGTAGCCCTTGGTAGTTTACCCTTGGTCTGTACACTCTTCTCCATCTCCTCACTGTGGGTTGCTTGGCAGCATTCACATCCACACCACCCTCAGTCTCTTGCACATGCTGGTTTATGATAGCAAAAGCAGCCCATAACATTTTGTGTTTTGCTTTCGTTTTGTAAAATTTCCCCAGTTGTATACACTGGTGGTGCAGAGATTTTGGAAAAAACAAGGGGGGAAAGGTGTTTGCTTAGTTTATAGTTGTGTGCTGGGCTGGGCTGGTCTGATGCCTGTGTAATTGGCTGATTCTGATACATTTCACCTACCAGCTAAGCTAGTTCTCCTTGATTACCTTCCTTCTGCTGTTTTCCCTTCCCATTGCCTTCCTGTTTAAGGCCAGAGGCACTATGCACAAACAGAGTGCTCGAATGTGCACAGAGCTGCTATTTCCTGGTTTACTTTTTTTTCTTTAAAACCCGGTGTGTGGTGCGCACACCCGCCTAGGCTTTGTAAAGAGTGCTAGGCAGGTTTAAACACCCCCCCTAGTTCAGCTATGCTAAGTTAGGAGCAATCCCGTGCCACAGGGCTCCAATCCACTTACAGTATGCCTGACACCTCCCCCATGATGTCACCCATATCCTAGTCTTGCACCCAGTTATTCATACTCTTACACTTTTGGGACCTGCCTCACATGCTGGGGAAAACTGGGATTCACTATCCTTCCCCTCATTTGCATAGGATTGCCTGCTAATGCATAGTTACATGTCTCTCACACTGAGCCTCCCCCCTTGGCAACCATTACTCACTGGCCAGGTTGTCTTATGTCTGCCATTGACTTGCATGGAAGAATACTGATTTTAGTTAGAATGCTTATTTTAGGTTTATTTTCTTATTTTTCCCCGATCCTGTTTGCACGCCACTGCCCTATGTTTTAACAGCCGAGATCGGCAAGAAAAAAAAAAGTTTTTTTTATTTTTTTATTGTTTGCAATGCCATTGGCCTTATACTTGGCCATTGGCATGCTTCCTCAATGATATGCAGCCTTTAGTTGGAGCTGTCATAGCTCAGTTTCGGATTTTGCAGAAATGTACTCGGTTACTAACCGAGTACATTTCTGCAGCAAGCACCTGTCTTGCACAGACTATTGCAAGCTTCCTGGATTGCAAAGTCACCTCATTTGCATGAATTTCTCCTGCAAATGAGGTGATTTGCATACCAAGGCTTAGTCCATGCATGATTAGTGCAGGAGCTCTCGTGAACATCCCTGCAGGCTGTTCCTGGATCACAAGGCAGACATATTGCTTGCTAGAGCTCCTGCACTAACCATGCACGCCATGCAAGACATAGAGAATCCGAGTGAGAGCCAGTTAATAATGTCAAAATTAGACATTCATACTTCTTATTGTTCAGAAAATGTACATTAATGCAAACAGTTCTTTTTTTCTATTAATGTTAAGTGAACTTCTCCATTACTTTTGTCTTTGTCCAGAATTCCTGAGCAAAGAACACTGACCTATTTAATAAAAAAAAAAAAAAAAAAAAACACAGTTACACAAACACACACACAGATATATTTAATTCTTCTTCTTTTGGCTTTTCCTGGTTAGGGGTTGCCACAGCGGATCACCTGTCCGCTCATGATTGGCAGTAGAGTTTTACGGTGTTGAGTTGCCAGACCAGTGCCCAACCTTCCACAAAAGGAACACACACACACACACACACACACACACACACACACACACACACACACACTCATGCCTAGGGCCAATTTAGAGTGTCCATTCCACCTACATCATGTCTTTGGGATGTGGGAGGAAACTGGAGCACCCAGATGAAACCCACTATGTATGTGTATATATATATATATATATATATATATATATATATATATATATATATATATATATATATATATATATCTATATATATATATATATATATATAGGTTCCTATCTAATGGCCAAATTAACAGAATGATGAATTACACATTCCTGAGACGAGTTTGTTGAACTGACACATTGCCGATCAGTTAAACTGCCAAATACCACTGCGTCTAATAGAACATGAACTCTACCTGAATGTAACCCATAGCATACCTCGTACAACGTTAATCTTGATGGACTTCAAGGCAAAGCACCGGAAACTTAAGGTAAGCTTAAACACACTAGTACACACCATAAAAATTGTTTATGCATGGGGGCTTTGCCCCTTGCACCCACCACACCCCACTACTTAAATATACCAACTCCGAAACCGCACTACAGTGAGGAAACATGTAAATTCACTTTCTCCACTGTAGTGTGCTTTTGCATTGTGTTATTTGGCAGTTTAACCAATCGTCAATGTGTAAGTTTGGCAAACTCGTCTTGGGAATGTGTAATTTGACATTCTGTTAATTCGGCCATTAGATAGGAACCCATAGATATATACATATATATATATATATATATATATATATATATATATATATATATATATATATAGTTACATGTTAAAAGATCGAACAATTGAAATATTGAACTGCATATGGTTGAGACCATATGCTCGCTATTTCAAAAGGTCAATCTTTTAACATGCCTAAAAAAAAAAAATTAAGTAGAAGACTGTAATGCAGGGGGGGGGAGCCCCCTGCACCCACACCCCCCTACTTAAATATACCAACTCCGAGATTGCTCTACACTAAAAATACAGCACAGAATGGTAAGTTTTCCTATTCCCTGCTGTAGCGCCATCTCGTAGTTGGTATATTTAAGAAGGGGGGGTTGGGGGTGCAGGGGGGCTTTCCCCCCTGCATTACAGTCTTCTACTTCATTTCTTTTTTTTTAGACATGTTAAAAGATCAAGCTTTTGAAATATCAAGCATATGTTCTCGACCATATGCAGTTCGATATTTCAACCGCTCGATCTTTTAACATGTAACCATTTATATATATATATATATATATATATATATATATATATATATATATATATATATTTTTTTTTTTTAACTATACATATATATATATATATATATATATATATATATATATATATATATATATACCTTCTGTTGTGCAGGCTTCTTTTAAGCAGTAATATAGTTATCTGCAGGGAGTCTTGATGTCCAGAATAAGGGATAGAAAAGAAAACAATACAGACATGGAGCTGATCCATGGATTGTTCCATGAAGGTTAGATAATGATTCTTTGATGTTGGTTTATACAACGTCCTCCTCCTCAGACAGCAGAGCATTAAGCTTCTTAAAGTAGCAAGTGGCTACTCAGTCTTGAAGGAAACAGACTACAGATCTTTCTGATAACAGGACATTTGTTAGGTCTGGTCTACAAATAAAAACTTGTGATTGACTTAAAAATGAGTAGGGATGGTACATTTTGCTTTTCTGAGCAGAGATATTATAGACCTCTCGCATATTTTGCAAATCTGATCTGAAGGCAGTGAGGGGAAAAAAGAATTGCTGTCACTATGACAGTTTCTTTTTCATATTTTGGCCATTACTTTTTTCTTTTGTTATATATGCTGCTAAGGTAAGGATTCCACCAGTGAGGTTTATTTTTCATGTTAGAACTGAGTGTGTCAGCCTTAATGTACCTATTTGTATGCTTGTTCAGGGTTTCTGTAAATAATTCTGCATGGGTAGCTGTGTTCTTGGGGTTCGGGAAGCCAAGAATTTTGACAAACTGTCACTTAATAGGATGTCGTTTGCTTTAAAATACTTCCTAACTCTTACGGGTTTAGGTTAGGTTTTCAGAGTTGCTTTTGTTTTGAGGGCATCAGCTTTGTGGTATGACCTCATCAATGATGTTGTGACAAGGTGGGGGGGGGGTGCAATGATCTCCCATGCTTGTAAGTTTTGTTTCTTCTTCTTTTTGCTTTTCCCAGTTAGGGGTCACCACAGTGGAACAGTCCGCTAATGATTGGCAGTAGAATTTTTACGGGGGCCGAGGTGCCAGCTCAATGCACAACCTTCAACAAAGGCACACCCGTTCATGCATGTCTTTTGAATGCCACTCGACCATGGGGAAGACATGCAGACTCCACACAGAAGGTGCTCCAGCCGAGAATCGAATGGGAGAACCTCTTGCTGTGAGGCAACAACGCTAACGCTGCACCACCGCTGCTTGATCTCCCATGCTGGTAAGTACTAAGTCCAAAATGGTTGATACCCTGAATGGAGTGCACACTATCTGGACCAGGGTATTTGTATTAATAAAGTCCGGGAAACATTGTGCCTTTGAGTTAGAGGAAGTGTATGTTTTCCAGTCTATAGAGGGGTAGTTAAAGTCCCCAAAGAGTATGTGGTTAGATGGTGAGCACCTGTAGGAGGTCTACATAATAGTTGTGGGCCTTGTGGGTCATAGAGGGTTACCTGTAGCTGTCTAGAACATGGTAAGGAACCTTGTCTATGGAAACTTCGACTAGGATGAACTCAAGGCATCATCCTGTTCAACCAACCTGGAGTCGTATTTGTTGTTAATGTAGATTTAGACATCTCCACATTTAGCACCTGTCTGTGCTACTGTTGCTCTAAATATGTAGAACTCACAGTAACCTTCCAATGCTAGGTTACTTGATGCAGCTTTAAACCAAGTCTTGGTGACAGTACAGATGTCTGCATTCTCCAGAGTGAGGCGAGCTTGTAGGATGCAATATTTTTTTATTTAAGCTCTGAGCTTTTTTTTTTTTTTTTTTTTTTTTTTTTTTTATTGTTTGCTTAGTTTTGTTATTTTGATAGTTCCTAAAAAGGCTCTAAGGGTGTGGATAAAGTTTTAGCCAATGTCTGAAAGCCCAATGGGGCTAAGTGCAGACCATTCTTGGCAAAGAAATATTATCTGTTAACCATGTTCTCACATGCTGGTAGAGATTGGATTCCGCTGGAATAATGCCAGAAACTAAGGTAGTTATTAAAGTCAATCAGTTTTCCGTTCATACTGTGGGATCATCTTGGTGAAGAGAATACTGTTCAATACAAGGCACATACCCAATGAGAGAGAGAGAGAGAGACATAATATCTCTTTAGATATATTCTAGTGAAGTACATCTCAGGTCATTTACACCCACAAGGACTATGATAGAATCATATTGGTACCTGTGGTGCACTGACTTGAGTGTGTGCGTGACATTGCTCAAGACAGTCAACTAAGTGTTATCTTCTCTTTGTCCAGCCTATTGAGAGGGTCACATGTGTGTCATACAATAGAATCTCCTAAAACAAGAGTACTAAGTAAAGTGTTGGCTTGCCTTATGGTCTTTGTTTTTGGAGGAATCATTTGGTGTAGGCTTATGTATGGTGTTAGGTGTTGCTGTTGGTGTGTGCTTTTGTGATTGCTGAGATTAGGTGTTGCTGTTCGATGGCTTAAGAAGTCTTTTAAGTATGGAGAGGTTTCTTTTAAGTGCCTTGGCATAAGAGGGTCTATGTGGGTGGTGAATGGTATGTGTGAAGGTTGTAATGTGTGTGTTCTTGATAACCTTGTTTGTACATGAGAGTTTTGCCTTCAAGGAAGTTATGTATGTACTTCTTTCACATATTGTGTAGTTTCTTTAAGAATGTAAAAAAGGGCACTTGGAGGCACCAGGTGAAAGGACACACCACTTCAGAAGTTATAAAGTTATAAAAACAGTCCTTTATTAACGCTTAACGAAATCATGGTGTTTGTTTCCTCTAAACACCAGGGCTTCATCAAATATAATGCTTTTACAAATTCTGTTCTTAAATACCCTAATCCTATCACCAAAACAATTAATCTTATAGACCACTAGATGGCATTACAATTTATGGAAATAATAGGCTTTAGAACATACCCCATGGTTGTACAGCGGTAGCGTTGTTGCCTCACAGAAAGAGGTTCTCCTGTTCATTTCTCGGCTGGAGTGCCTTCTGTGTGGAGTCTGCATATCCTCCCCATGGTCGAGTGGCCTCCAAAAGACATGCGTGAATGGGCGTGCCTTGGCTGAAGTTTGGGTGTTGGGCTGGCAACTCAGCACCATAAAACTCTACTGCCAATCATTAGCGGACTGGAGTTCCACTGTGGTGACCCCTAACCGGGAAAAGCTGAAAAGACAAAAAATAGGTTTTAGGACATACTACTTATTTAATGAGATTCATACATATTTTTACAGGCTTTTCAAAAGATGTATTTATTGTTTTTGACAGATTTTTATTAGATCAATCAGAGATGCTTTATAATTCACTTATTAGTATGTACGTATGGCTCTTTGCATCCTTTATCTCCACAGTGGGAACTTGGGTAGCTTGAGAATGAATTTCAAGATGAATTAATTGTTTCATTGGATTAATTGTTTTGTTGATAAGATTAGGGTATTTAAGAATACAATTTGTAATTGCATTATATCTGATGAAGTTCTGGTGTTTAGAGGATGAAAATGGTGATTTTGTTAAGCGTTAATAAAGGATTGTTTTTATAACTTTATAACTTCGGAAGTGGTGTCTCTTTTCATCTGGTACCTCCAAGTGCCTTTTTTTTTTTTACAGTTTTAGTGGTTGCTGCTGGTTGCAATCCTTGGGTACCTTGTTCCTTTTGTTTCTTCTTGAGTTAGTATCTTTAAGGAATAAAATGTTATCTAAGACAATTTAAAAGAATAGGAATAAGGAGAGCTGTTTAGAATGTGGGATCCTGGCCACAGCTAACTTAGGAAAACTTAGCAAAAATAAAAATACAGTCCTCTTTCCAGAGGAAAACAATCCATACATTTAAGGATTTAAGCAGATCTTTACTCAACAATGAATGAGTGTTCTTGAGACAATTGCTACATTGTCTCAGGATGTTCATATCTACAAAGCTAGACACAGAAACATTAGGAAATTGCAAATCTACATTGTCAGGACCTATATTAACATTGAGCTAATATGGTTTAGAGACTTGGTTTTACATGGGACACCTGAGTAGTGTCTAGGTTTAAAACTAGATGTTAGATAGTGCCATGATCTATTAATACTGTTTGATAGCTGCCTTCAGCTTAGTTCCAGTCAAAGCTTTTCTGTGTTGCAGGATAAATTCCTAAGTACTAGCTTTATAGGTTTGTTACAATATTGGATACTACTAACCACCACTGTGCAGTGAACAGTTTTGTGAAAAAGTCCGTAATTTATAGCTGACAGAAAAAAATCTGAAAACTTAATCCTGTGCCCTCTGGTCAATAAAAGATGACAGTTTGAGCTCCTTGGAATGATTTCCAACTCAGCCAGACCAGGTAAACACCTTCTGCCGCAAGACTTATGATCCTGGACCTTCTTAATGTAAAAGCACAGCAAAAGTAGCTCACAAGTGCAACACCGAACAACTAAGTCCAAAATAAGCCATTGTCTGATGAACCAATCTCACTTTAACCCTCCCTGTGTGTTTCCCAACTGAGACCAACCAGGATACTTTAATTATGCCAGTAGAATAGCAGTCTCAAGTCTTTTTAATGTAAAAACACAATTTGCTTAGCCAAACGTAAACAGGAACCAATTAGCTAGAACAAGTACTTGTCTCTTTAAGCCCCCTTGTGTGTTTCCCAACTTGTATAGACTAGACTACCTTTCTACTCCCACTAGAATTGCAGTCCCAGTCTTCTTAATGTAAAAACCTACTTTAGTTAACCAAAAGTGAAAAGGTGTCAGAAAAAATCAAGTAACTAGCTAGATCAAGTTATTCTTGCTTTAAACCTCCTTGTGTATATCCCAACCCAGACAGACCAGAATACCTTTCTACTCCCACTAGAATCCCCGTTCCAGTCTTCTTAATATAAAAAAAACACTTTACTTAGCCAAAAGTGAAAGTTATCAGAAGCAAATCAAACAACTATCTATCACAAGTAATTCACATGTATGCCTGCCTGTGTGTATCCCAACTCAGACATACCAGAATTCCTTTCTGCTATGACTAGAATTCTACTCCCAGTCTTCTTAATGTAAAAATACATTGAATTTAGCAGCAAATGACAAGGCACCAGAAAGGTACCAGAAACAACTCTAACAACTATTTACAAGTAATCAAAAGGTGATTCAAAGACAGACTATCCAACAATGAGGAACATACACTTTAATGCAATTTCAGAGTAGAATAACAGGCTAAGGAAGGGCTTTCCCAATTTCTTCTGTAAGCAACCAGTAAGAAGAGCAGTTTAAATGTACTCCCCTGGATGCAAAATATAGTCCAAGTGCTTTTTGTTTTCAAGCTTCTAATATTCCAACAGCCGGACGACTAAGATGGCTGACTGCTTGTGTAATTTAAAATACCAGGGGAACTGGGTTAAATCCACATGCTCCAATTACAGCTAGCACACATGGCCAATGCCAACTTATTGTTTTAAGTTTGAAAAGAGATGACAACACATAATTAGATGAGCAATGCTGATGATCTACTTAAGTGCTCAGAGAAATAACAATGGATACTGTACAACACAAATCAATCTGTAGCTGTAACTTCAAATTCAGAATAGAGCTAGTAAAAATGCAATACAATTAGTCAGAACACCCAGGCCCAGCAGAGAAACCAAACAACATTGAATACTATAAAAACACCTTAAATTAATTGCTTTAAATTCAGATAAAAAGCAAATACAACACACAAAACTGGTTTAAAGATAAGTGTAATGTTGTAAATGTTGCTTAAATATGCTTCACTGGTTGCAAAATCTAGTTCAAGTTCTTTGTTTTCAAGCTTCCAGTCATCCAGCAGTTTCAATCATCAAGCAATTCCATAATAGCTTGTAAATGGAGGGCATGATTACATGGCATAGCATCACTACTATGACAGCCTCATTTCAGGTAATGGTAGTAACATTCACATTTATACTACAGGAGGCACTTTACTACACTTCCACCATCTCTGTGGATGAATTTACAATGCCAAATTGCTGCAGAAAGGTATTGGCATGTATCAGGGTGAGCTCTGGTGGGCGTGCCAAATATACTGCTGAAAATGCTGTTATGCACTAAAACCATCTACACGACACAGTAACACATCATGCAATGGATACTATGTTATATCAGAAACAATGTAGATTACTACAGTGGAAATACATATGTTACAGACAAAGTGTGCTTGTGTGTGTAAGTGTGTGTGTGTGCGTGTGTGTGTGCGTGTGTGTGTGTGTGTGTATGTGTGTGTGTGTGTGTGTGTGTGTGTGTGTGTGTGTGTGTGTGTGTGTGTGTGTGTGTGTGTGTGTGTGCACAGAATGTAGTAGGAGTCAATGAATCATAGGAAGTTACTAGGCTATTTGTCCTGTGGCCCTTGCAAGCCTAGCCAAGAATTTAGCCCATGTTCTAACAAGTCAACACCCTATGCAACTGTTCAGCAGGGATATAGGTAGAATCCCAGAGGTGTATTTTCTGTTCCCCATCTAGTTATCCAGGTTGCACTTAAAAAGTTTTAATGTGGTACTTTGCTTTATGTGGAGAGAGAGTCTATTCCACAAAAGGGAGAGTCTCTGGTGCACAAACCTGTCCCGCCAAGTCCTATTGATTTCACAGACCAGGTTGAGGTCTCACGTGTGGGTTACTTGAGTGGAGCTTGACTTGAGTGAAAATGACTTGTGGCTATGCAGCAATCCCATCAAGGTGGGGTCTGAGATTGCTTTGTATGCTGGACAGAGGTCACCTCTGAGGAGTCTGTAGGAGACTGAGCAGAGGGACAGGTCTTTTAGCCTATCTGTGTAGGGTAGATGTTTGAGGCCCTGGTTCTCCGTGTGAGGAATCTCTGTGGTATCCCCAGCTGCTTCATGTGCTTTGTGAGGTACATGCCGAAAGGGTCATTGTATTCAATAATTGGTCTTACAAGGGAAGAATGCAGGAATGTCATGACCACCTTGTCCCTGGATGAGATACCCTTACTAATGAGGTGAGATATGAAAAAAAGCTTTCAGTACAATGGAGGCAATATGGTGCTTAAAAGTCAGTTTGTTATCAACCTGGGTTCCCAAGTCCCTCATGACTGATTGCATACTTAGTGCTTTATTATCAATGTGATAATTTGTGGGGACATCATTCTCCCCAAAAGGGGTGATGATGCATTATTTGGCATTCAGTTTGAGGCCATGTTTCTGGCACCAGTCATTTATATGGGTGAGACCCTCTTGAAGGATGTCCACATCACTAGGAGAATTGATGACAGTACCCAGTTTGCAGTCATCTGCAATCTTTGTCAGCCATAGCCCACTAGATTTGGCCTGCACCTCTGAGAAGTATATCCCAAACAGCAGAGGCCCCAAGACCAGTGTATGCTTGTTACATGTCTACTACTTGATGTGGCTTCCCCTGTTTTGACTAGGTGGGTTCTATCAGTAAGCCAGTGTGCTACCCATCCAGTAACATGGATTGATGCCTAGTTGAGAGAGTTTATCTGTTATACCTGAGTGGGGAATAGTATCAAAGGCTTTGGCCAGGTCAAGGTAGGAGGTGTGCACCATCTTCCCCTCATCTATGGCCTTGGTGACTGTCTGAAAGATGTCGACTAAATTTAACAGGCATGACCTCCCCTTGACAAAACCAAACTGTGTTGAATCATGTGTCTGGAGGTTGCCAATGTCCTTGCTAATGAGGTGCATGATAATCCGCTCCATGGTCTTGCACATCAGGCTACTTAAGCTACTGGGTCGATAATTTCCTGAATCAGTGGTTTCTCCACCTTTGTGCAAAGGGATGACAGTAGCTGTCCTCCACTCAGCTGGTACAAAGCCGATACTCAGGCTTCGACTGAATAGGGTACCTAATGGTGCCGTAAGTTCCTGCCTGAGTTCATGTAGGATGCAGCCTGGGATGTTATCGAGTCCCATGAAGGCTGTATTTTTTGCCTTGGAGAGGGCAGTGATGACTTAATTCCTAGAGATAAGGGGAGGGGGGCAGATACTGGGGATGTGCTGTTTTACTGATGGGGGGCAGAGGAGTTAAGTTTTCACTGAACCTGTCTGCCATTAGGTTGGCTATAACTGCAGAGTTTGTGTATGTGGTGTACTTGACCACCATTTCTGAGCAGATCTGGGTGCGTCCCTTCAGATTGTAGACATGTGTGAAGAAAGCCTTATGATTGTCTTTAGTAGATGTGGCCAGTTTGGACTCAAAGTTTGCTTAGGTGGATTTCACTAGTCCTCTTATTTGCTTGTTCAGGCTAAGGAGAGATTGTTTCCAATTAGATACCTGCTCCTTCTTAGTCCTGGACAGCATGCCAGACATAATTGGAAGTCATATGTGACAGGTCACATAAAGGGACATGCATTCTAGGACAAGGACAATGGTCAATGAGAAGAATGTCATTTACAGTGATGAGACATTAATGAATTGGTAGGCACTCCTCTGCAAGAGGCATATCTGTGCATGTACTCCTTAATAGACATATAATGTCATTTACAATAAGACTTTTGAATAGTGGTATAGTATAGTGCATCATAACAGACATGTACTGCAGGTAATTATGGTGTGATTTTTTCACAATTACAGAAGATGTGTTCTCAATCTGCTGTCCTCATTCTATCATATCTGTAACAATAATATTTTTGAGTATTATACATTTCACTCCTTGTATATGGCATATAGAACAAACTATGCATACAGTTCTAAGAAAATGTCCTCCAAAGCAACAAAAGGTTGTTAAACTAGATAACTTCAGAATCAAATTCTTATTATCCTCATCTAGTTTGCTAAATTATGTGTCCTATGATTCAATGAAATCCATGTAGGTGAATGTATCCATGTACACAGCCATGATTCCTTCTTGGTAGCAAGCCATACATATTAATTATGGCACACTGCCAAGGGAGATCACAGCAAAATGGATATTTAATCCATGTAAGACCGACTTTACATGCTGCCCCTTAATTCTGGACTGTCCAGAAAAATTCTGGACAGTTGGTAAGCATAGCACAATATCTTTCAGCCCATTAACCTGGACCAAAAGGTGTACAAGCTATTTTATTTCATTAGATTGCAATTTTATTATTATTATTACTATTTTTATTTATGTTTATGTACTTGTTTATGTGGTGTGGTGTGTTGCTTAGCTATGCTTAGCATTGCTTACATATACATCAGTCATCCGCTGGACATCTAAAAATAGAAAACAGATGTATTCAATGGTTCTAGTTCTAGTGTGCTTAGCAACATGCAAACTCATGCAGCAAAGATTCTCATTGCTTAGAGGCACCTTCTCAGTATATCTGAAAATATATAATTTTTCTTCACTATTCCAGTGGGTAGGTAGGTTGAGCTATGACACGCAGTTTAGTAGGTCCCAGGTAGTAATACTTTTTACATATATTGCTGTGAAACTGTGTCAGGTGACTGAAACATTGGTTGAGTTTAATTTATAAAATTGTTACATTTAGATATGCTAAGCGATACTAAGCATTGCTTAAACATCATCAATGGTCTATTCCAGTTTGTGCATTGCTAAGCTCCAGTTAAAAATTGTTTGTGCAAGATGGCACTATGATAAGCTACACAGTGTATTTTTGAAAGTTACAGTATGATGTGTAAGGGCAGGAATGCAGCCTATACAAAGGCCAATAGATGGGAATCGTGCATCACCCTTTGAAGCCTGACCTTGGCTGTGGGTATGGCTGCTGGTGTTGCAGATGGAGTGCTTTTTAGGCCAGAGAAGTGGGGTTTGCAGGAGGCCAGAGTTTTAATGGACTCCTGGTACACCACCACAAGATCTGGCTGTTGCAGGGTAACTACCAGGGCTCAGAGTATAAGTCTGAGGTCTGGGACCTCACCATTGCAACTGGTATCCCCCGCACTGGTGAGCAGTGTTGTCACCACTAAGATGACCTTGACCATAGGAAGAGGGGAACCTTGGACTCCTGGATCCAAGAGGCAAGGGGTGGGCACACCCCATAGATATGTAAGTATGTTTTCTAGTAATTTATTAATATACAGGCTGAATCTGTGCAAAACTGATATGCATAATGGATTCCCTCTTTTACCACAGCTGCAGAACAGAGGGCTTATAACGTGAGGTCCCATGCAAGGCATTTGGTCAGGATGAGTCAAGTGTGTGGTATGTATGAAAATCAATAAAGTAATAACTTAACGCATAACTTAATAACACAATAAAGTAAATAGAGATATTGCAGTCTTAACAGTCATGTATGAAATACCTGGGGCATCATGCATTTTTCCTAATGTGTCAGTGCATATCTGAACTGGTAAAGCAAGTTAAATTGAGTAAGAATACAGTGCAATGCAGTGTAGCTTACAACCATCAGTTAATGTTGTGGTCTATCCAAATTAAAAGTCACTCTGTGATCTGCTCATTGTCTGAAATATGCTGTATATTGCACTCAATAAATGAATAGGGTAAATGGGTAAGTTCACAGAAGTCCTAGACAGCTATCCATGTGTGTGAATGCTAGATCTGAAGCAACAATAATTAGTAAAGTGTAAATGTAGATGGTCCTTTGATAATTAAGTTTTTCAAATAAACTGTTCAGTATTCCTGTAGTCACTACTTGTGGGTTCTAATACAACACCAGCCAACTTATAAATGTAAGGTGTCCATTAATATTTAATGTTTCAACATATGACATACATAAATCCTGTGCAATACCCAGATTAAAGGTCAAGGTGTTTATTCTACTCATGTTGTCTGATATATGCTGTAGGCTGCTGTCAATAAATGAATAGGGTAAATGTGTTGGGTAACAAAATTCCTACATGGCTATGCATGTGTGTAGATCAAGATTTGACACATAAACCACTAAAGTGTAAAAGGAAATGGTGCTTTCATAATTAAGTTTTTCAAATAAACTGTTCAATATACCCGTAATCAGTGTTTGTGGGTTCCAATCCTATACCAGCCAAATGGGAAATGTAAAGTGTTCATTAATGTTTCAACATATGACCTACATAAATCCTGTGCAATACCCAGATTAAGGGTCAAGGTTGCATTCTGCTCATGTTATCTGATATACTGTATGATGTACATTGCAGTCAATAAATGAATAGGGTACATTTGTTAGGTAACAGAATTGCTACACAGCTAAGCATGTGTGTAAATCAAGTTTTGGCACTACATGACTCAAAAAACTTTTAAAGGAGATAGTGGTCTGAGAATTTATTTTTTAAAATAAAATGTTCAGTCTTCCTGTAATCACTGCTTATGCGTTCTAATCCCATGCCACCCAAATGAGAAATGTCGAGCTGGTTAGTGTAATCAGTGTACATGAACATACCTCTCAACTGTCATGATTTTTGCAGATTGTAATGACTACTGCCCCATATATTTGGCCCTTTGATTTGCAAATGTATGACATCACTTGAAATGCAATTTAATGGCAAATCTGTTATCAGAACACCTTGCTACTAATGTATGAGCATAGAATTAGAAATGTTGCCTGTCAATGTGCCTTTGTACCACAATCATGTATGACTTGGCCCATGATGTCCCATGCTAACAGGTTGAGAGCTATGTACATGTAACATCATATGTACAATATAAGCAGTGTTCTCAAAACTGAAATCTAAAATATCCTGAAGTATGTAGTTGTAGTCTGTGTAGTTATATTGTGCTGTGAACATACTAAAGTTCTTTTTTCTCTCATCCCACCCCTTCTATTCTTTTATTTATTAATTGTTATCATTTGATATTATCATATTATTTGTAATTATTTCTTATGTTGGCCTTATGTATAATTTAATATTGCTTTGCTATTACAAAACTTTAATTTACATTATTTATTGTTGTGTTTCCCGTTATATTATTTTCAATTTGTTTCCATCTATTGTTTTCTCTTATGTAATTAATTGCATTTGTTTTGGTTATGTTTATTTCTCCTTATGTTTATATTCCATTTACCACAGTGCAACAAGGTAGGCTGGTTCCCAGTGATCCACCTACCTTGGCTCCCCAGCTGAGGCACCGGAGCCCAGCACATCTCAGCTGCAGTCTGGTGTCACCCCCTCAGCTGCATCTGCACTACCTTCTCCATCAGGTAGTTTCACCCCACAGACTGGGGGTGGTCCTACCTCTGGGAGTGGAAGTGGGGGTGCTAATATTTTGTCACCTGCAATGAACTGCCAGGCATGATGCGTGGGCTGCTGCACCAAACTTTTGGAACATGCCTACGCCAGATGGAGAGCGTGCTGTCCATCTTGGTGGGGCAGCCTCAACCCAGGTGCTGACATCAACCACTGCCTTCACAGTAGCAGTGAAGGTGCATTGCTGACAGTCCCATGGGTGAGGACTTGAGTCACACTGCTACCATGTCTAATGTCCGTGGGAATAGGCTTCCACAACACTCTCCCCAATGAAGGTATTCACCCCCCTCTTGTGTCACACACCAACTCTGTCTGCTGTCTTGTTTGTCTGCAAAACCTTTCTCATCTTCCCAACTTACCTCCCCCACATATACCTATGTCCCTTCCCCAACATTCCACTCTCACCTTAAATTAAAAAAAAGAATTTTCCTAACATAGCTCTTCATTTTGCACGTGTCCACTGAACACACTTAATTTGGTCCAATTGGCTTGACAATGCACTTATGTTGCCATTACCTCTCTCTCTGGGAGTGACAGTCCAAATTCAGCTAAAATACTATTAAAGTGCAGTTGTTGACATTGATGAAATGGACAGCTATGGCTCTTTCGTACACCCTTCCTGCATATACCTACCTGCCTTTTACTTTGTTTTTCCCCCTGCTTGCACCTCATTTCACCACTGTCGTATCTCCCCATTTTTCTTTTCTTTAAAGATTTTTTGCATGATTCTAAATGACTGTGTATTAACATAAGTATTTGAAAACATAGTAATCACATTCAAAAATTACACCTGCAAACTCTTTCAAACCTAGGACCTTTGTAACTTAAGTTCATTGTATCAACACACCAAACCACACAGCCAGTTAATTGTTGCACTCTATAAGCAAAACATAATGCTTGTCATTTTCCTGTCATTAAGCATGTTTAAGCCATGCTGCGCATCATGCAAATCTAGTAAAAGATTAGTTGAAAAATAGTTTAACTGGGGCTCTGGTACAGAAATACATCACTATAAAGCCATACACATAATGACAGATGTAAGTGAGGTACCTAATGGCAGGTAATTGTGCAATTATATCTACAACATTTAAAAATACACCTGCTAAAAGATTAATGGAAAAATAGGAGTTTAACTGACACTCTGGTAGAGAAATACATTACTATAAACCCATACGCATAATAATAGATGTAAATGAGGTATGTAACAGCAGGTAACTGTGCAATTATATCTACAACATTTAAAATGCACCTACTATACTAGTGAATCAGTAGCTTAATCTATTAAATTCTTTCAAAGCATTCATTTTTGGTCCACATGGTCCTGGGTTCAAATCCAGTGGTGTCTAGCATTTAAAATACATGTATGTGTACATCACCATTATACATTCTGATATGTATAACTGTCTCATCACCTATTTATCCAGCCAAAGCAGTACAGATGAAATGTCTGCTTATCACTAATAGAAGTCAAAGGCTTACAGATAGGACCACAGTTGCATTATTCCTATCACAACACTGGAAAGAGCATAGAATATCAAGTCATGCATTATTATGAATTAACAGAGGATTTTGAAGTATGTAATTCAAATGAGTCCCAGTAATATCTGACTGCAGCACACACTGATTTGCTACTGATATTACATACAACCACAGCTGCACAAGTAACATACATATATGGAGGTCATGCTAGAAGCAAGGGTTGCCAGTATACACGTTTCATATGACTACCAGGATGTAACACATGACTTGGCAGTTCATAGGTTCATAGGTTGATAGGTTGGTACTAGGCTATCGACCCAGGGCCCATACAAGCCTAGCCATAACAATTCCCTGGATATTTCTTCCCACAATATTTACTTCCCTGGACACCTGTCTAGCAGGGCGACTGACATGAACCCAGGGTGAATTTCCTATCTCCTCGACCCAGGGCCCATACAAGCCTAGCCATAACAATTCCCTGGATATTTCTTCCCACAATATTTACTTCCCTGGACACCTGTCTAGCAGGGCGACTGACATGAACCCAGGGTGAATTTCCTATCTCCCATCCAATCATCAAGGTTCCTTTTGAAGAGGGCCAAGGAGGCGTTTTGCTTGACATGTATGAGCAGTCTATTCCAGTGTATGGTTAGTCTCTGGGTCAGGAACCTATCCCTCCAGCATGTTTTGTTCATTGTGATAACAAGGTTTAGATCCCTGGGGCATGTGGCTCCGAGGGATTGGGATTTCTTTAAGTGGAGCATATCCAACAGCTCAGGGTTTAACATGGCCTTGTATGTTAAGCAGAGATCACCTCTGAGTAGATATGCCACAGAGTATAGCTGGAGTTTTTTTAGACAGTCAGCATATGGCATCTGCTTTAGGCCTGTGACTCTTTTAGTGAGGTATTTCTGTGACCATTCCAGCTGTTGCAGATGCCTTGTGAGGTACATACAAAATGGGGCATTATACTCTATAATGGGTCTAATGAGGGATGAGTACAGTGGGACAATGACCTCCTTTTTTCTGGATGAAAAGCCCTTAGTGATGAGGTGTGCCACATAGAAGGATTTCCTGACTGTTGTGGTGATGTGGTTATCGAAGGTGAGACCACTGTCCACCTGTGTCCCTAAGTCTCTCATCACACTTTCGGTGTTTAGTGTACTGCCACCTATGTGGTAATTCATGGGTACATGTTTTTTTCCCAAAGGGGCTAACTATACATTTCTTGGGATTAAGCTTGAGCCCATGGCTCTGGCACCAAGCATCTGTTTCTGTAAGGCCCTTTTGTAGAATACCCACATCATTTGGGGATTCAGTAATGGCTCTCAGTTTGCAGTCTTCTGCGAACTTTGTTAACCAGAGTCCCTTAGTGTTGGCCTGTACTTCAGAGAAGTAGATGCCAAACAAGAGCGGTCCCAGGACTGAACCCTGAGGTACTCCACTTGTCACTTGTCTGGAGCTGGATTTGGAGTCTGCTACTTTTACAGTCTGGGTTCTGTCAGTACGCCAGTTGGCAACCCATCAAGTGACGTAGGGATTTATGCCCAACTTAGTAAGTTTATCTATGATTCCAGAGAGGGGGGATGGTGTCGAAGGCCTTGATGAGGTACAGATAGGCAGTGTGAACTGCCTTACCCTCGTCCAAAGCTCTGGAGACTGATTCAAAGAAGTCAATCAGGTTCAGGAGACAAGATTGTCCCTTCACAAACCCAAACTGGGTGGGGTCCAGTATTTCAAGGTTGTCAATGTCTTTTTTTTATAAGTTCCATGATAATGCATCCCATGCCCTTGCAGATCAGACTCGTCAGACTGATGGGATGGTAGTTCCCAAGATCCAAGGTGGATCCCCCCTTGTGGAGTGGGATAACTGTAGCTGTGTGCCACTCAGTGGACATGAAGCCTGAGGTGAGGCTATGATTAAACATGACACTTGGGTGAGGTGCCAGTTCATTTTGTAGTTCATGTAGTACACAGCACAGGATGTCATCTGGTCCCATGGATGCTGTATTCTTAGCTTTGGAGAGTGAGGTTTCTACCTGTGTGGCCGTGATTACTGGAACTTGGCAATCTTTTGGTATTGAGATGGAACCTTTAGAGGGTGAGAGGGGGGTATAGCTGGCACTAAATCGATCTGCCAGGATATTGGCAATATCCTTGGGATCAGTATATTTAGTGCCATTATGTAGTAGCTCAGAGCAGATCTGAGCATTGCCATTTAGATTCTTGACATAACTATAGAATGCCTTGTGGTTGTCTTTGGAATCTTTGGCAATTTTATTTTCATAACTAGCTTTTGAGGATTTTATGAGGGATCTCAGCTTCTTACTGAGGCTGGTAAGGGAATTTTTTGCATCTTGAGATTTTCCTCTTTTCTGCAACAGTTTCTTCCTTCTGTTGTATGGTTTGCTTATGGCAGGGGACCACCAGATTATCTTCCGTTTTTTGGAGGAGATCATCTTGGTTCTATTTGGGATGGCACAATTCATGCACGAGTAGAAGTGCTCATACAGTGCCTTAGTGTAGGATTCAGCAGTCAAACTTTCAGATCCCGTCTGCATGGGTGCCATGAAGTTTGTCACTTCTGACTTGAGTAGAATGAAGTTGGCTTTGTAGAAGTTTTTTACAGAGGTTTCCTTACTGGGGGGTGGGGGTGGGATGTGGATGTCAAGGGTGATTTGCTTATGGTCAGACCGGACCAATGAGGAGTTGACCACTGGTGTGGAGCATCTATCTCCCATGTTGGTAATGACCAGGTCTAGGATATTGGAGCCCATGGTGGGACAATGGATTAGTTGATCCAGGGCAGTGAAATTTATGAATTCCAAGAACCATTGGGAAAAGGTGTTGGTACCGAATAGTTTTCCCAGTTAATGGCAGGGTAGTTGAAATCACCCAGTATTAGCGTGCTTGGTTGTATATTAATATTTTCCAGTATGTTTAGAAAGGTGTAGTGAGAATCCTGAGGCAGGGTGTGGGATCTGTAGCAAGCTACAATTTGGATTGCAGTCTTGCTTAGTGTTAGTTGCAACTGGAAAATTTCAGATGCATTGTGTTGGGCAACTAGCCTGGAGGTGTGAATATCCTTGGTGAATATGAACACTCCTCCACCTTTAGTGTTTTGGTCTTGGTTTGGTGGCCAAAAAGTGTGGTAAGAGTTGTAGCCTGCTATTGCAGGGGTGCTATCTGGAGCCTTGAACCAGGTCTCAGTTACTGCACAGATATCAATGTTCTCCATTTTTAAGAGTGCCTCGAGAGAATGCATTTTGAGGTTTAGACTTCTAGCATTGAGTAGCATTACCTTTAGATTTTGCATGCTTGTATCTGTTACAATGGTGGTTTTGTCCTTTGAACCTTGCCTAAAAATGGCACTATAGGGGTGGCAAGAGCTTTAGTCAGTAACCTGAATCCCAGGGGTGACAGTTGCAGACCATCTCTGGCAAAGCATCATGGTTTGTTGATCATTTCTTCCCAGGCAGACAGATACTGGATCCCCTTTGAATGACACCAGAAACTTAGCCAATTGTTGAAGTCAATCATTTTGTCCATATACTGTGGTATCATTCTGAGTGAAGTCAAAATGCTACTCAGGGCTAGGGTCATACCTGCTTGGGCCACATGATCCAAGAGCTCTTCCATGTCTCTTTTCATGTGGTCCAGGGAGATACGTCTCAAGTCATTCACTCCAACATGGACAATGACAGAGTCATTTTTGTACTTGTTGTGGAGTGACTTGAGTGTATACGTTATGTGGTGGATCTTGACACCCGACAGGCAGCTGACTTTTCTCCTTGTTCATCCTGGAGAGTGGGACATCAGTGTGCCTGACTATAGAGTCACCTATGACTAAAGTGTTGGGTACATTGTCTGCCTTAGGAGCTGTTGTTGAGTGGCACACTAGTGTTGTGAGCTATGTATCACTTTGGTTGTGACTGGTATTTGCGTTTCAGCTTCAGAAGACCTTGTTGCTTGAGCAGGTTAATGTTAAGAGCCTCCGCATATGTGGGTTTAGTGTTGCTATGTGTGGGTGTTGATGGTGTGGTTTTTGAAGGGCTAGGTGTTGCTTGAGGTGTAGTACAGGTGTTATTCTCCTCTTGATTGTCTAGCATAATCTTGGCTGGAGAGAGCTTTGCTTCCAGATTGGCTATGTAAGTGTATCTCTCGCAGGTTGTAGTGTTGGGTGGTAGGAGGAGAGGTTTGTCTGTGTACATGAGGCAGTTGCCACATTGCCCCAGTATGCCCAGATTCACCAGGTGGACAGGAAAAATCACAGGAAGCTGACCCTTGGACATGCTTGTTTAGGTGCTTTTTTTGTAAAGTACAAGAGCTGTTGTCCCTTATCTTTGCAAAGCACTTTGCAATTATAAGCTGTTTAGTGCCTACAATTAATTTCTCTTTATTGACAAGGAGAGTCTGGTTGACATATTTACCACTTTCCTTGTTGAAGGACACACCAACCATGTTGTCTCTTACTCTGTTAATGATACTTTTGCCTAATATACTTACCTTGAACACATACCTCTATTTCTGGTGGGATGGCTTCCCTCAATAATGCTCTGGCTGTATACCAACACTGCCACAGGTTCCGCTATTACTCACAAGTGTTGTTGTCTTCCACATTCTGCAGCCTCTCTGACCATGCATATTGCCTGCATTAGCAGCAGCTTCAGCCTGTAGCACAGACATCTGTATGTAATAAGTAGCTGCTACAAGAATTCTGTGCTGATGTATCTTTACTCCAGTACTTTCTACCCACAAATATGAGAAAGGGGATGGAATTTACATTAAGGCCTTATATCTTGTTGAACAGTTGCATGGGATTGGCTGATTATACTGTAAATCAGCTGTGTATGCTGCACTTAGTATTCCTGATCCACAAATTGGTTCAGAGGCAATCACCTGCTAATAAGAACCATCTTAAAAAGGGAAATTCCTACCTAGGGGAATCATTGTGTATGAGAGTTAGTTTCTATGGTTAACTCATTGTCACACTAATTATATAGCTGTATCTTTCAACAGAGGAGTATTGTACTCTATCAGGTATGTAACCATTTTGCTTCCAACATGATGCATATATTTATATATAGTTAGGGGGAGTGAAGACTACATCAGTAAGCCTTTCTTAGATCTGTACCGATGACATGCTATTGATCTACAGCTGTGTTACACCTAGAGAGGACATAGAGTACAGCAAGGGTATAATCTTGTCTATTAACTAGGTAAACAGGTCTCCCAGATACTTCCTTTGTTATCAGTTGTAATACTACACTGTTATTTAGTTGGCACTGTTGTTTATACATATGTTATGAGAGGGCTCCTGCTATGGGGCACACTAAAATGGACTCCTGTGTTGGTGTGTTATCATATGTAAATATCTGTCATAGCCCCAAATGGAGTAAGTCAGTATTACTACTATCCTAGTTGGGTCCACACCCTTTGTATTTTTGGCAAACTGTTGAATATGAGATGTGTGATCAAGCACTCCTTTACTGCTGTATCTCTACATACTGTACTCCCACATATGTGACCCTGACCTGTGTTCTCATTTATTTGTATTTCAGGAGAAACCATGCATACCAGCCACCAGCCACCTTTCACTGAAGCAGAAAACAATCTCAATATTGAAGCCTTATGACAACACTACCGAGTCCTGTTGTCCAGAAGAAGGGCAAATACACAAGAGTGACAAGCCCTCTGGTGTTTAACATAAATGCTGTGGGTCACCAGAATCACACATATGAGCAGGTGCAATGCCATGCCACAGATATGATCCATTCGGCACGCAGACAGGCAGCAGAAATGGCCAGAGATCATCAAGTCACTGGTGTTGGGACTGCAGCAGAATAACCTCTGTCAGCTACAGAATTCCTGAGGAACCTTGCAACACAGGACAGCTCCCAGGCATCCATCACCCAATATGTTGTGGATGTGTGTGCTACCATTTCCACTCAAGAGAAGTGTCTAGGTATGATTAGTTGAATCAGCATTGGAATAGTGTAGCATTTAGTGAGTCAGGGTGTAGAAAGTCTTAAGTTAGTGTCAGGTATTTTATGTGTGGGGGAAAGGAGGTTAGCTGCAGTTTTATCCTCATGCATGGATTGTGACCCACATATCTGTTAACATAGCAGCTACTGTAATTGGGAGATATTTTGCTGTATTGCCAATGTTATACTGTAACATGTGGTGCTTTTTACATTACTTCTTCGTCAATTTACTTTCAGGACCATCAGGAATAGAAAGAGGCCATGCTCCTACTGTTGGTAAGCACAACATACTGTAGTTTTGTCAGAGATGTAGATTTAGTTCAAGGTATTAGCTAAAGTGTCATCCCAGGCCTGCTGGCTGGATTAGTGTACTGTCCACATGATTGCCAAATGTACAGATATCTTTTGACTGTACACAGTGTAGGGTCAAACCTCTGCCTTGTAGGTGTGACCACAGTGATTGATTTCACAGTATTGTTATGACATTATAGATTGCCATAACTGAAAAGTGTGAAGAGTTCTGCAAAATGTCAGCAGTGTACATAATTTATGTTTTGTTTATGAGATTCTAGTTTAAAGAAGTGTTATTTTCAAATAATTACATATTTGGGTTATAAAATAATGTCCTCATGTCCTACTATATGAGATTGTGGGTTACACAAGTCTATAATAGTGACAGCAGTGTATACAGCTTAACATATATTTCAACACAGTACTGCAGCTCATAGTAGAGCAGGTATTAATGTGATGCTTTTCCTTTTGTATCACAGGTGACTTGGGAGGTTGGTCTTTGACCCTTCACAGCCTGATGTCAGTGTCTCTTCAGACTCTGATGATGATGATGGCCAAAGAGAGGCACAGCTGGCGGTTGCAGGGGCTGAATCTGTCACAGAGGTTTACATCCCTCATCCACCCTCAATATCACCGTATACAGCCAGTTTGCCTCTGCATACCCAGTCCCCTGAGGTCAGAGATATTAGACAGTTGGAGGGTGGGGACATTGAGCAGGTAAGTGTGGCTAGTGTGGCTGCAGTGACTGTTGACACTGGCCATAGCCAAACAGTTGATGAGGTTCCACACAGGCAGACTGATAGGGATGCTCATAGGAGGCCTGCTGACCCACCGCCACCTGATGCAGGTGTATCATCATTTGTATGTTTAGGGCCATCAAGGAGGCACAAGCACATTCAGACAGGAACTCCTGATGAATGCTGAGGGTTATGGATGCAGCACACTCTGACATCCATGACTGCCTCCACTGAGTTGCTGATACCCTGGATTGGTTGATTGCTACAGTGGAAAGAGGTAGTTCTGAGACAGATCACACACTATCTGTCTTGGAATGCATATTGTCTGTGATGGTTGGAGTTGAATGTTGACCTCATGGATGTAGGTCAGCAACTACATCTGCTGAGAGTCCACATGGCTGTGCACAATAACCTTCCATAGTGGCAGTACATCCAGCCCTCCAGAGGGGAGTGTGCTGTCCATAACAACATTTGGCAGGCCATGGGCTCATGGTCATGGGCATTCCTGTGGAGGACACATTCCCAGCAGACAGCAGTCATCCTCAGGTAGTAACATCTGCCTGTGGGTATGGAGGTGCCACTGCAACCCCTGGCAGAGCCAGTTCCCATGTTCAGGGGGTGGAGGCAATGAACTAACAGCTTTACCATGCAAAGCTCAAAGCTGTCAAACATACAGACATGTAGAGCTAGCACTCAGCTTGGCTATGTTCACACAACACTAACACACCACTGTCACATCACATTCAGGGCATCTACAGACACACACAACACATTTATATGGTCCATCTTGCCTGCTTGTCTTCCTGACTTACTAAAATGCTTCTCAACCTATTGACTCAGCCTAGGCCTCCTGCACACCCACACAACACCCTGTACAAGTAATGATACCTGTGCCATATCCCTGTCATCCTTCTCATTGATGCAGGGAAATAAAGCTATGTTTCTGATGCACTAGGATGTATGCTGTTGAAATGGCTGTGTAGTCACAAAATAAAAGGTGTCACATGGAACTGTTTACATTTCACTTTCAGGATTGTGTAGGACACACCTATGAGTACACATCTACAATAAACCCATCAATGTCAGAGTATAGAAGAAAAATGTCTTCAGAAAGGTAAAACAGTATAGGTGCATGGGTCCATTGATTCATATGTGTATAACAGGCTAATAAAAACAAGGACTTCATTCAGCCTATCCATGCTTCCCTAAACTCTGACAAGTTCTGATAGCCTTGATAAGTGTAAGTAGTGTTTTGGGAGCTGAGACATCTACAAGCCAAGACATGGGAGATAAATCATCTACAGTTTCCCTGTGTCCATTAGAGACATTGGTCCTAAACCAGGTAAGATTGTTGTGTTCCCCAGCCAATAGTGTAACTTGCACTTGATTTGTATTAGGGCGGAACTCTGCTTTACATGGCTGGGGAGCCTGTTACATATAGGGTGTAGTCTCCTGGTTACATACGTGTCTCTCCAGCATGTCCTATTTATACCACAGGCAAGGTGTAGGTGTGTAGAAGAGGTAATTCTCATGCTAATCTTTTCTTGGATATGCAAGAGGTACACAGTGGGGTCTGACACGGCCCTTTATGGAAGGCATATAAACCCCTCCTAAGCATGTAGGAGACATAATACACAGTTACAACCTTGACACAGTCTGAATAGAACATGTTAGGCACACTGTTTATTGGTTACAGTTATTGGGTATGCCTGGTTAGTTACATACCAAAGGTGGCATTACACTCAATGATAGGTCTGATGAATGCTGAATACAGTGTAACAATGACTTCCTTGAATTTACATGTCATACCTTTGTTTATAGTTGTGCAATATAGAATGAATTCCCAAATATTACAGACCCATGACAGCCAAAGGCTAGATCACTATCTATGTGTCCATAAGTCCCTGACTACTGGGTTAACTGTCGGAGGTATGCAGTTAATACAACAGTTACCAGGGGTGGATGACTTCTTAAAACATAGCATTATGCATTTCATGGCATTTAGTGTTAGTCCATGGTTCTGACAACAACTGTATGTCTGTGTCAGCCCATCCTGGATAACGTTTGTGTCAGTGTTGGATTCAATGACATTTCCTAATTTCAAATCCTCTGCAAATTTAGTCAGCCAGAGACCACTGACAGTGGCCATGACTGTAGAGACATAAATGCCTAGAAGGAGCAGTCTGAGGAATGATTTGTGAGGGAGTCCACTGGTGAGTGGCTTCTTTGTAGAGGTAGACTCCCAATGTTATTATCCTGGATCCTATCAGCCACTTGGTTGTCCACTGGCTGAAACACTAGTTTGTACCCAACCTCTAGAGTATGTCAACAATACCTGATGGCCTTATAGTGTCAAATGTTTTGTCAGGCCATGGTTAAGTGGAGTGAGTCATTTTCCCTTCAGCCATTGCTTTGTTTACCACTCAATAAGGTCCAACAGATAGGGGAGGCATGACTGCCCTTGACAAAAAATAAACTGGGTTTGGTTTAGTGTCTGTAGGTGCACTGCATCTTTATTGAAAATTGTGACAACCCAGCACTGGCCCAGTATCCAAGGAGCCTTAATCCTCAACACTGGCAACAGTGAGGGATGTACACACTGGGAGGATAACAAGAACACACACAGTAAAGTACAATTTTTCTTAACAGTACACAGAGATCACAGTCAGTCTGGGGCTAGTTTCTCCTTTTCTCTCCAGATCCCCAATAAGACTCCCCACTGGCACAGATATAGAGTTGAGTCCTTAGCCAGGGTTCCAAGCCAAGTCCTCCCAACAATCTCTCTGTCCAACCAGTGCTTCGTGTCCATGCCCAAGTATCTGACACACACACACACACACACACACACACACACACACACACACACACACACACACACACACACACACACACACACACACACACACACACACACACACACACACACACACACACACACACGCACACTCACACAGACACACTTTGAGATTTGATATATACACAAACACCCACCTGGTAAAGACTGGCAAAAGGTTACTAGCTATGCCCACTTCTGCTCAGACCATAAGATAGTTATCGCTGCCATCAGAATCAATTATCAGATACTTTAAGGCCCTTCCCAAAGAGTGACCAATCCTACTGTGTAATGTTACTATTATCCAAATGGTAAGTGTGACCAAGAGTAAGGCTATTTAGGAACGGCCTGTACAGTGTATGCAAATACATATGGAAGTACTCTAAAGTGCTTAAATATGTCCAAAATATTAGCTACAATGATAGGTTTAAATATATTTAATAATAAATAATAAAAGAGCAAGACAATACTCAATCAACACAATAACTGCAGAATTCAGAATCATGGGAAATATTTTAAAACAACATTGCAGGACAGTCTCAAATAAATACAGGAAACATCTAAACTCATTTTTACTTTTTTCCTATCTATATCTAAGAGATACCATGCCCTAAATAACTTACAGAGCAAGGCAAATGCAGAAGAGTGGATGTTCCTGCTGGGTACAAGATAAGATACAAAATGTAAAATCTTTCTCTGAGAGAGTTCTTAAATTACTATCAAACATCACTGCTCAGTCAGCTTGGATGACATCACTCTTTGTCACCTGTCTTCAGTTCCCTGGCTAACAGATACTAACAGAATTTTAACATCTCTGTGTGAGAAGTACATATATCTCAGAAGTTTACAAAATTAGAAGTCATAGAACAATAAAACGCGTTTACATTTGAAACTTAGTAATTATTTCTGTTTCAAGACAATACAAAAACCTCTAGCTCTAGACATTGTGTCTGCTTGCTGCATTGAAACTGAGAGATAACACAATCATAAAACAAAACACTTTCCCCTGGATTTACTAAACTTCTGTGCAGGACTAATCTAGTCCTGCATGGAAGAGGCAGTTTAAGAGGAGGACGGCAGTGCGCCATGCATATTAATGAAGGCACGCTGCCTGAACTCCTAATGCTACACGGAGCATGGACAAGTGTAGGGGGCATGTCTGTGAGCAGAGCTCTCAGAATAAACATGCCCCTACAAAGTAGAACAGAAGAATGTTTAAATAAATGAGTGAGACTGTTCATAAGTGTCCGCATTTCGTCACTAACAGTCCCCATGTGTTCAACAGCAACAGTACATTCAAATAAAATGAAGAAACCCTTTATTTATTTTTTTAAAACCCTGAGTACAGCTAACCATAGGTGTGTGGGTTTGTCCATTATATAGCTACAGTTAAAGCAGCTGAAAAGGCTGAAGAAGATAACAAGGAATATATATGCAAATGAAGCAGCACAGGAATAGTGCAGTGGTTAGAACATCTACCTAACGAAAAGGCATTCCTGGTTTGAGTCCATGCGAAATCTGTATATGAATATATTTTGACATCTTTTTGCTGTATAACCAATATAATAACATTTAAATCTGAATTGGAGTACTGCATTTAATGCACATGTGAAGTGTCAGTGTCATAATGAATAAGGCACTAACAAGCAGGTATAAGCAAAAATAAGCAGTAGTAAGCATGTTTAAGTGTGCTTGCATGGGGATAAGCATTGCCTACACAGATTAAGCAAAGTAGAAGCTAACTGAATGTAAAAAACCATAACCAGAGACTAGCAGTGCTTACAGTCATGTAAACCCATGCAAACCCATGCAAACTCGCTTACAACTGCTTTAAAGTGCCTTAATCACTCTGGATCCAATGGCCCATGTTCTGCCCAGCAAAAAAATAAACTGCCTTTGCAAGGCTCAAACCCTGGACCCTGTACACTATAGTCACAGTAGTTAACCAGTAAGCCATCATAGCAATAGATATAACTACGGTATCAGCAAGCTAATCCTCACCACAGAAAATCAAACCAAACATGTGAACTGAATCTATGTACAGTGTGAAGTGGTATAACCTGCCACAGAACATAAACATGTGAATTGGAGTACTGCAGTAAGCATAGATTGGAGGTGTTACTGTAATAAAGTGTAGAAGTCCCCAGGTCCCCATACACTGTATGTACACATGAATCACGGATACCAGACACATATATAACCTGTAATGAAGAATAAATCATTGCCAATTGGCAAATATAGTGCTAATTAACTTTTAAGCAATGCTAACCGCAGCACAGCTCAAGTTAGTAAGTGTAAGCAATGTGTAAGGGAGCCAGTTCAATCTGCCTAGTGGTATAACTCTTTAAACTCTGCCAACCTTATATAAGCAGGTGTGCCCATAACTTAGCCTTTTCAAAACTGGAAAATCATGGCAAAGTGTTTGAAAATGGCCGTATTTAAACCCGACAGGTGGAAATACATCTCATAACTGGTTGTAGCTTCCTACTGCAGGCAGAATGGCTGGTGTGGGTGAAGGCACTCGATTCAGAGCACAGCGCTGGGTCATCCAGGGGTCCAAATTCATGATACGTCTCCTGGTAATACCCCATGATCAGAGACTACTGCAGGGTCAGTACCAGGGTTTGCAGTACAAAATGGAGGCCTGGGACAGTCTTGCCCGTGTCCTCACCAGTGCCACAGGTATCCCCCGGACTGGTGAGCAGGTTAGGCACCACCATGCTGACCTAAAGCAGTGGAGGGGGATGTCCTGGAACAATGGATCCAGGAGTGTCGGCAGATGGCCAATGCCCCAGTACTAAGTACACATTCTACTTAGTAAATAATTGCCTAGCTTGTATATACTATGGTTAGGTATGGCTAAATATCAATGCATTTCTCTGACAGCTGCAGATGAGCTGGCTGTGAACAAGCAAGCCCATGAAACTAGGCTGCAAAGGCTGCATCACAAGGCAGGTTAGTAATCATTCTGCATGTACTGTCATAACAAAGAATATAAGAGCCTTAGAAAGTGTTGTACTAGTAGAAATAAATGTGTTAATAGTCTGTAAATAAAGGTGTAACCCCTGGAGTGCTTCTGTTTACTCTTCTCTCATATGTTTGCGATCTGTCCCATACTATAAATAGTGCTGTTGTATCTTAAGCAGTGTCATCCACACTGTGGTATGCAGGTAAAATAGGTATGAAGTCCTGCATAACAACGTTGGAAGTGCCAAGAGGTCAGTCATATCGTACAAGTTAGGGAGACTTAGAAAACAGTGTACTGTGATGTTAGCAATAATTTTGTGTCACACACAGCAGGGGTTCGACTCCTGGGAGTGCTACTAAGTTGTATGCATAATCATACCCCACAACTGTACAGACTGTGATACAATGTTCAGATAGAAAGCTGTATGCATAATTACACCCAACTGTACAGAATTTGCTTGAATGTTCTAATTGTAATTTGTATGCATATTTATACCCCATAACTCTTCCAATCTGTCCAGCATATCCAGATAAATGGCCCATATCACCAGCTGGGTACTCTGTTACCCTGAAAATCTAGTGTGATGATCCAAGAAATGTAGGCAGCTGTCAATGACATATAAATGATAGTCAAACGTGTACATAGTCAGAGAATGTATATGAAAACAAACCTGTCATTCTAGCAGCTCACCCAAATTGTATGATAGCAATTCCCAACATATGTTGCATTAATACCTGCAGCCTGTCCCGCCTGTATTTAAGACACAGGTCACGTATATAATCATCTATAAACATACCAGTGTACAATATAAGGCCACTGTGTAGTAAAAATACATGTAAGGGGAAGATCTCTGCAGTGACTAAGAATGTTTTGAAAACTACAAGGATATAATAGTTGTTAATTGAACCCTCTCTCTCATCCCTATCATATGAGCTTAATAATGCAATGACACTCCTCAGCTGGTATGTGCACACTCCAAATTTTTTGGGACATATGTCCTAATGGTTAATAAATATTCACATTTGTTTCTATGCATGTGTCATGGTAAAATATACCCATATTGGTGGCCTGTTGCCATCAATAAAACCCGCATCCTCCTGTAATGGCCACTGTTATTCCATATATGCATGTGATCTGCTTGCTCGGCAACTGTGTTAAATCTGGTGTGTCAGCTTAATGGGAATACCTATGCATGCTGTTATAACTAATCCTGAATGCTGTTGACTGTTACTAACCCATATCTGCCATAAACCTGCAACAACACAGCTCGATTGGGATGGCCGGTCCCAGCGGACCCACCTGTCCCACCTTAGTTGGCCAAGGCACCGGGCACCAGCACCTCTCGGGCCCCGCCTGGGACCTACTCCTCTGTGGGCCCTGCACCAACTTTGGGAGGAACCGCTGCAGGGGATGGGGCTCACCCCCCCTTGGAGCAGGCGTGGAGGGGAACCTGTCAACCATCAATAGGTCTGGGCTGTGGTGCATAGGGAGCTCAATCTGGAGTATCAAGAGCAGCTATGCCAGCTTGAGAGTCGAGTGGTGCTATTAGAGGGTGAATCTGCCCCTAATACACAGCCCCCAGCACAGCCACCTTTGGGGCCGTGAAGGTGCATTGGTGACTGCCCATGGGTGGGGACTTCAGTTCCACTGTTTCCATTTGAGGGCTCATGGGCATGCGACTTCCAAACAACCCTCCCTGTCCAAGGTGTTTACCCCCCACATGTGTCATATACCGGCCCTGTATGCGTCTTGTGTGTCTTTGTTAACCTACGAAACCTCCCTCCCCAAATATACCTACTACCCCTCCCCAACATCCCACTCTCACCTGAAAAAAAAAGGGCAATCTGTTCCCGCAAAAAAATCTCACCCCATACATAGCTGTCCATTTTGCACGTGTCCACTGGACACATGTAATCGGGTCTAATTGGCATCACAAGGAATATATGTTGTTCTCACCCCTCTCCCAGGGTTTGAGGGTCCAAATGTACCTGCAAATATAGTGTATATGCATAGCTGTTGCTGTAGAAGAAATGGGCAGCTATGGACCTTTCCTATACCCTTTCTGCATATGCCTAGCTATTTTCCTTACTGTCTTTCCCTCTTTGTGCCCCATTTTTCATCACTTTCCTATCAACCCCTTTTTCTTTTCTTTTAATGGAAAGAACACGGGGTAAGCGGCAGTAAGCACTGTTAAGCAGCGGTAAGCGGGTTTGCGTGGGTTTGCGCGGGGGTAAGCTATGCCTACACAGGATGAGAAATTTGAAGCTAACTGACTGTAAGAAACCATAAGCGGAGGATGGCAGTGCTTACCATCACGCAAACTTGTGCAAACCCACTTACAACTGCTTAAAAGTGCCTTAATCACTCTGAAGCCAATGTCCCATGTTCTGCCAAGCAATAAAACAAGCAGCCTCTAATAGGATCAAACCCTGGACCCACACTGTAGCCAAAGTGATTTACCACTAAGCCATCTCAGATATACATATCCATGATGTATTCACAAACATATCATCCAGCCCAGTCATTAAACAGTACAGAGAATGTATTCCAACATGGAGATGTATGTGTGTAAGTAAATATCTTAATGTCTAAATGGGTACAACATATTAATATATGTATATATATCTATAGATATATATGTCCACATCTACATGTCTAAATATATACAGCAGGTTATAGATATATGTCAGCAGATATATCTATATACATATATATATATATATATATATATATATATATATATATATATATATATATATATATATATATATACAGATATAGGTATATATGGACATACATCTGCAGATAATGGGGAAATAACAAAACATATATGTCCTCATGCAACGTTAATGGGGTTGAGAGGCCCCACACAATATACATCTGGTATGAATAGGTATACCCCCCCCCCAGCCAAGCACAACCCCCCTGTAATACAGTACCAATTGTTGCAGATCCCATAACGAGGACCACACACGACATGACCATCCCTAGGATACATATACACAGACAGATATATGTAGATACAGGTATATATATATATATATATATATATATATATATATATATATATATATATATATATATATATATATATATATATATATATATATATATATATATATATATATATATATATATATATATATATATATATATATATGTATGTATATGCGTGTACCTACACATACACATGCCGAGATTTGTACAGTAATATACATATGTAGCACATGCACACAAAATGGAGCAGCCAATATTCCTCCAGTCACCACCTGACCAACTGGAAACTGTATGAGCCACCCATATGAATGACATTCATAGCCTGCAACATATACCCAAAGACATATCAAAGGGTATAACATCACACACAGGTGTGAATAAATGAATGTGAAAGCTTTATCTGTGTACTATGACAGTTTCATAAGCCATGTCATATAGCTGTTTAGACACTGACATCCATATGAACAGTGTAATGCAACTGTGATACAGTTATACTGAGGCAGTAGTCTGGAAAGGTTGACATATGCTGCTGTCCAGGCCGAGACCTACAAGTAGTACGTTAGTAATTACAGACTGAGGAACAGCATACCAGACAAGCAACAGTACGTAATGCAGGCATATAGGTCAGCAGCCTCTATCTACACTCTGTACACAGTCCCTACGGGGGACAGACCCCAGATGACAAAATGGGATGTATCTGTTACATAACAAGGCATACCTGACACCATCACAATCACACTGACAAATAGAACATCTTGTATGGCAAGAGGCAGTAGGCCTGCATTTACCCAAGGTGGATTGTATGGTAAAGTACATCCATATACCTTAAAGCAGCCTATCCCAGATAACCACACATGTTGTAATAGCCCAGGTTAGTCATGGTGCACGCCCTACACTCACTAATACTGGGCCATATACCACTGTTACATACACTGGCCTCTGGAGTGCATTAGGGCACACATGTACTTTGTAGGTGAAACCCACACATATATGTGGGGGACACAACAGCAGTGGAGTGATGGCAGGAATGACAGCATGACATACACACAGCCCACCACATAACTCCTGGCAGCATGTCATATGTACAAAGCTTGGTATATATGTGGAGGACAGAGGCTGGAACACAGGCACGTATGTGTAAAACTGTTGTCATACAGTAATCAAGATATGTACATATCTATATGGATATATGTATACTTATTTATGCATATATGTTCACCATATGTCCTGCACATGGAGTGGAGCCCTATCTCAGCCCTAGTCGTCCCAACAGTGCAAGGGGATGTCACGTATGTATTTGTAGACTATTGCTACTGTAATAGGGATTGTCTTCACAGAAATGGTGCATGTAGGAGCCCACATCTGCTGTTAACATGTGCGCCATTGGCTACTTACAGACATCCTAAGGTCATCATGCTAGTACAGTAACACCCCTATGGACTACAGCTGTGATATGGCCAATATATGTGGACAGTCTGACACACTCGGGTCAGTCCAGGTGTATACATGAACCCTTTCATTCAAGACATGTGGACTAGGCCTGTCAATGTGGATGTTAACAGCCATGTAGATGGGTATAACACATACATACTGATATACATTTGCCCCCATAGGTTATGCATTCATACACCTCTGTCTGTCCTGACACATAATAACTGCTGGTACAGAGATGCCATGGCAACATACTATCCACTAGTTAGTGACATACATCTGAACAGCATCCCACTGCTTTGTCTGACAGACATGACTGTTATGGTGGCCAGGCAGCAGTACATCTGGCAAGTATCTGGACATGACATCTCACTGGACAAGTACAGTAAGCTGCTAGGCATGTAACAAAGCACAGTGCAGGCTACAGGCAGACTGGCCCAACACTGGGCTACATCTCCTATGTGGGAATACACATGTACCTGCATAGATAGCAGGCTCTACAGGCATGCCACATCACAGAGTAACAGACACCTGTGTAAAAGTGCATAACCACAACCAATGTGAACACAGCCCACAGCCACATATGGTAAGCTTGCATACTATTACAGTATATGGACTATCTGATGTACACCATACTCATATGCGCCACTCACACAACAACCCTACATATACTGGGCCACTACAAAGTGTGGTCCAATGGCTGTCTGTGGTTTGGGACATGTTTACGTCCACCCCTACAAACATGCAAGCTGATAGGGTGGCATTCATTGGAGCAGCATGTAATATCAGATAGAACAGGACCAAGAACAATGAAATCTACCACAGTTTCTACACAGGCCAAGGTACATATGCACTATACACACATTGTTGACAATTACCAGACTTACACATACCTCAGTACTGTACACACAACCACAGATTGCACAGGCTATGTCCTCAAATATAACCCCTACTATACATAACATATGTAGCAGTCTGATATCTCACTGGCTTACCAGATATGCTGTCACTGAATATGGTGTACAGAACTTATGCACCTTCTACTGCATGACATATGTACAAAGGTTGACAGGGTTGTGGCTGGTGGCACCAACACAGGCCCAATATTGACATGTCGCTTTGATGACCTCATACATTTCCTGTCATAACAGGGTTTGATGCAACATATGTCCTATAAGGGATATGACATCAGTAAATCTCCCGGCTGTCACCATCTACTGATTGCAATCCTCACTCTACCTTCTGCAGTTGAGAGATAGGTGCTCTGTGGGTAACACAAGGAACACAAGGCACCACACACTGCCCAGTCTGCAGATGACCCTACAGATGGAGATTCCTCATAAACATGGCACTGACATGACAAGTATTAAAACATTTAGGAGAGCCATATCCACACACACCCTGTTAAACCAATTGTACCCCAACTGCAGTATAGCAGCACTTACAGTCTGTAGTCAGGACAGGCACATCCCCCTCCTGTGTGGTGGCCTGTTTCCACAGTGTATGTTGTCAGAGGTAAGTCCCCAATCCATATGTGATGCTGTTTGCCAAACAACAGATCTAGTTCCTGCTCACAGTGAATGAAAAGGCCCAATGCCAACAAGATGTTCCTAGATATTGGAGTGTGTTTCCATGCAATTGGCTATGGGAATGTTACCATAGCTGTTCTACATGCAATCAGCTAGAGGAGGGCTGTAATCTGTGCAGAGGCCATCAGCTGATCATGAGCATCACTGACAATACACATGCCACTGCCTAAGCAAAGCATCCACCAGAGAGGGAGTGAGAAAGGCAGACAGAGAGAAGATAAGTCACGGTGGGTTGGGAGACTAAAAGGTAAGCATGTTTGTGTCACACACCTACCAATCAAGGATATCAAACCCATGACTGGCTATGTACTGATATCACATCTGTTATCCCTGCATGGTGGATATTGTGATTTATGCTAGGGGCACCATATAAGAAATATTAAAAACACACTCAACATTGAGTCCAGTTATTACATACTCACAACCACCTCCACACGGAACATGAATGACAAACATCAACACATAAAGACACAGACACACCTGGGATTATAACCATTATCTAACTAGTTATTACACTACAGCACTATGCCGTTACAGAATGTGCCATGGAGATTACTGGAGTACTTTTTCCCCAAAGGTTTATTTCACAGTGAGTGACATCAGCAGATCTGCCAAAGTAGAGTGAATGAATTGTAGTGAGTGTGACTAGACAAACATGCATTGCTCTCTACACAGGCACAGACACAAAAGCATCCACACATCCCATGTGTGGAATAGAATCCCCTACCAGGGTTCCATATCACACTACAGCATTACACTGTTACAGCATGCACCACAGGGATTGTTGGAGTACTATTTCCCCATAGGTGTACTTCACAGTGATTGACATCAGCAGGATTGCCAATGTTGGGCATTTGAATTGTATTGAGTGTGACTAACCTAAATTGCCCTAATCAGTCTGTATGCATTCACTGCTGTTCTGGCCAGAACAAATATAACCTGCCTTTGCAGGTCATGAACCCAGGACCCTGTACACTATAGTCACAGTAATTAACCAGTAAGCCATCACAACAGTACATGGGACTGCGGTTCCACTAAAGGAATCCCACCATAGCTTAATCAAACTGAACATGTGAAAGGAAGGTATATACAGTTGTCCGTAAAATGTAAAATACCTCTCCAAGGCCAACTTCATGCTACTCAAGGCAGAAGTGACAATGTTTGTGACACCCATGGAGACAGGAGCTGACAGTTCAACTGATGAATCCTGCACTAAGGCACTGTATGAGCACAGCCACTTGTGCATGATTCCTGACATCCCACATAGAACCACGCCACTCACCTCCCAAATAATCAAGCCAGTCTGTTGGTCTCCTGCCTTTAACAGAGTATACAACAGACGGAAGAAAAAAGGATAATCCAAGGATGCAAACAACTCCCTTACAAGCCCTCGTAAGACGTTGAGATCACTCATGGAATCCTCCAATGCTGATTATGTAACTAAAATCACCACATATTCCACGGACAACCACACAACATTTTTTATTTATTTATTTTATTTTACATTTGTTGACCGGGCTAGTCCAGCTGGATACATGTCCATTTTCAGTAGAGGCCCGGGGAGAAAAGCTCTAAGAACAAAACATACAAAAATAATATTAGAAACAGCAGTATTTACATAAAAAAACATTAGTTTATAAAGGAATTTTAAGATATTATGCTCATAGTGATTTCCAGAGGAGGTACATTGTACATTAATACATAAATTTTATGTATAATCATATAGTCTATTGGAACTATAAAGGGAAGGACATATAAGTTGTAGGTAGAGGTTAGTATAAAGGAAACAAGTTAGTCAGGGTTAGTACAAGAGCATAGTCAGTGTTCATTGAAAAGTAGTTTAAGATTCTTTTTGAAAAGTGAGAGAGAGGTTTGAGAGGGTAGTTTATTCCATAATTTCCAAACAGAGTTAGAGAACAAGCAGTCTCCTGCTAAGTTGTTGGATTTGGTAGTATTGATCAAAAGGTTGTTTGAGGAGCGTAGATTCTTGAGATTATTATAAGGTGTAATGAGGCTAGAGAGTATTGGAGTGTTGCTGGGTTGGTACAAGATTTTGTGGGCTATTGTAAGCTGGTGAAGCTGAAGTTGGTTAAGATATTCTAGCCAGTCTAGCTGTTTTAGGTTCAAACAATGATGGGTTTTGAAAGGAGAGTCTGTGGCAAATCTAGCAATGTTGTTATAGGATGTTGCGAGTTTGTTGAGGTTGTTTTTAGAGAGGTTGGTGTATATAGGGGATGCATAGAATAGACTGGAGATGAGGTGGGGTCTGGCTATAGCAGTCATAACTAATGGTGTAAGAAAGGGTTTTATTCTGTAAAGGGATCCTAGTTTTTTGTTAACTGTTTTTATAGTGTTGTTTATATGTGTGTCAAAGTTAAGGTTGTTGTCTATTGTTATTCATAGGAGTTTAGTGGTTGGGTCAGGAGAAATAAGAGTACCATTCTTGGATGTGAGACTGAAATGTATAGGGGTGGATTTACGGGTTGGTGTGAAGAGTAAGAGTTTGGACCTTTTGGGGTTTAGAAGGAGGCAGCAGTGTAAGAACCATTGTTCTACTGTATTGAAAGCTTTTTGGGTAAGAGACTGAGGTTCAGTTTGAGAAGTGGCTGAAAAGATTATAGTAGAGTCATCTGCATATTGTATACGGGTGGTATATGGGATAGCTGATTGGAGGTCATTGATATATATAGAAAATAGGAGTGGGCCTAGTATGGAGCCCTGTGGGACACCGAGTGAGATAAGAAGGTGGTTAGATAGTTTATTTTGCCAGAGTACAGCCTGCTGACGGTTTTCTAGGTAGGATGTGAACCAATTCATAGATAGAGGATCAAGGGAGAGACATTCCAGTATGTGTAGAAGGAGTTTGTGATTGACCACGTCGAAAGCTTTAGATAAGTCAATGAAGATAGCAGAGGAAGGAATATTATTGTTGCATTTTTTGTTGATACAGTCTGTGAATGATAGCAAGCCAGTGGTGGTACTATGGAAAGGTCTGAATCCATGTTGACAGCTGGTGAGTAGGTTGTTGTGGAGGAGGTGGTTAAGAAGTTGCTTATGGATGCATTTTTCCATAATTTTTGCAAGTGGGGAAAGTAGAGCTATGGGATGAAAGTTAGAGTATTCATTAGAGTTCCCTCCTTTGTGTAAAGCGATAATATGAGAAATTTTCCAGATGGATGGGATAGTTCCTTCAGTGATGGTTCTATTTATCAGGATGGAAATGGGATAGGCTATGGCTTTAGCTCCTTTTTGCACAAATTCAGATGGGAGTTTGTCAGCTGAGGGGGTGGTAGGTTTTAATTTCTGGAGAAGGGAGCAAATAAAGGAAGTAGACACTGGTTGTAAATGAAATGGTGGGGGTGGGATTGTAGTAGAAATAGTCAGATTTGAGGTATCAGGGGATAGGTGGCTAGCAAGAGTTTGGATGGCATCTGTGTGGGATTGTCAGGGTTTGAGCCTAGAGGATTGGGTATGATAGATTGGCTTGGGTAAAGAAGATTATTAATGCTAGTCCAAAATTTTTGAGGTTCCTTGTGGGAGGTTTGCTGTAGTTGATGATAGAAGTTCTTTTTGTCTGACAGGATGGCTCTTTTTGTATTGTTTCGAAGTTCGCTAAAGGTTTGCTGATCAGTGGGATTTTTAGTAGCGCGCCATTTTGCCCAGGATTTGTTTCTGAGAAGAATCTTTTGCCTGGTATTATTGGAGTGCCAAGGGGCTGGTTTAGCTTTATTTCTAATAGAGCATTTTGGGGCGTGGTGGTCTAGGATGGTTAAAAATGTGGAATTGAAATATTCTACTGCTTCATTTAGAGGGAGAGATTTTAATGGTGACCAGTTATATTGTGCGAGTTCTGTTTGGAAAAGTTCTAGGTTAAACTTCTTTTTGGAGTGTACTGTTCTGAAAGTGTTATTGAAAGTTGGGTTGGTTTTGTGTCTAATAATATAGGTTAGGGAATGGTCACTTAGGTCATCTGGAAGGGTTCCTGCTATACATGTTTGTTTGGGAGTATTGGTAAGTATCCAGTCCAAGGTACTTTCTTTGTTGTTGAGTTTATTAGTTCTGGTAGGGGAGTTGATAGTTTGTGAGAAGCCATATAAATTAATATGGGTAGAGGGCTTAGTACTCTTACAGGTATTCCAATCGATAGTAAAGTCTCCTAGGACTATGGTTTATTGTGGTAGATTAATAGAAAGCCAGTTAAGGATATATTTGAGTGTACTGATGTTTTGTCCTGGAGGAAGATATATACAGATGATATTTATGGCTTTATGTGTATTGATCTCAAGTTTGGAGATGATTATTTCAGTACTATTATCCAGAGGTAGGTTTAGATTTATAGTACTGACTTGTAACTCTGCTTTATAGAGGACTGCTGCCCCTCCTCCCTTTTTGGCTGACCGGTCCTGTCTAATGATATTGCAACCTGATGGGGTGATTTTGTTGTCCTTAATGGTAGGTTTTAGCCAAGTTTCTGATAAACATAGTATGTCAAATTGGTGGAAGTCTAGGAGGGCATGAATTTGAGTAATTTTATTACAAATACTACATATATTAAGATGTGCTATGAAGAGTGAGTTAGAAGGTTTTGTAGGTGGGCAGCTATTAGTATTGCGTTGGTTGTCGTTTGCAGTGGTAAGGGTATAGTTTGGTCCAGGGTTAGGATGAATGTCACCATCTAGTAAGGAGTGGAGGAGTGTTAAGTGTTTAGTCTGGAGAGGCTTACAGTAATAGTCTAATAGTTTTCTATTTTTTAGGTTGGTGTACTTAACGTGTGCAATTCTGTGATATTTGGCTAGTAGGTAGCTGGGTTTGTGAGTGGCATTTATGAAGTATGGGGAGATAAGTAGAGTTGGTGTTAAAGTGTGTTTAGAGGGGAGGAGACGGGAGTAGTAAAGAGGTTGTTCATAGGAGGTTATGAGATAGGTAGTGGTTAGAAGAGATAAGAGCGAAAGCAAGATTAATAGTTGTACTTGGTAAGGGATATTAGATATGGCCATTATATTGTCTTGAGAGGTGAGGGAGAGATGGTGTTAGATTTGACTGGTAGGAGGGAGATATGACAGTGGTGGGGTATTTAAAATTTAGGAGGGAATGGGTTGTGATTTGTCAGTGGGTGTTTTGTGAGTATGGGGGCTGGGAGTACTAATAATGTGAGTTGTCTGATTGGAGCAGGTGTATTGGGGTTGTAACCTCTAAGGAATAAATGTAGGAGTATTGGGGGTGGGTGGGAATTGGGGACAGGGTAGGAGAGTGGAGTGAGCCTGAAGGACGAACGGAGCGGGTAGAGACAAGAGAGTAGACAGCTGAGGATGGCAATCTGTGAAGTATGAGAATTCAGCAGGTAAGTCTTGAAGTGAGATGATGTATATGTAAGTAGAGAGGCTAGTAGGAAAAGAGTCAGGATGTTAGAGGAGTAAAATTAATTAAAGAATAGCTTAGGACACAGGAGAGTTGGTGAAAGAGTAAGTCCTTAGGAAACTGGAATCAAAGTTGGGGAGGTATGAATAAGAATAGGGGAGGGAATTAATGACCAAAAGGCTATAGTTATGTCTGAATTCTTACTGGCAATGGTCAGAAGTGCTCTGAGCTGCAACAGAATGGCATTACATAGACTGCTCCCACGGAATGTGCCAATATTCTCACAGATTGATTTAGTGCAACATTCACCCCCTCACACCCCCAAAAGGGCCCATATCAATATATCAATACATAAAGGGTTTCATTGCCCAGTAATCATAGCCACACAGGCAGACAATGCACTACCCACAACTAAGAATACAGCATCCATGGGACCAGATGACATCCTGGGCTGTGTACTACATGAACTACAAAATGGAATGGCAACTCACCTAACTGTCATGCGTAATCATAGCCTCGCATCAGGTCTGATACCCACTGAGTGGCACACAGCTGCAATTATCCCACTCCACAAGGGGGGATCCACCTGTGATCCTTAGAACTACAGTCGCATCAGTCTGACATGCCTGATCTTCATGGCCATGGAATGCATTATCAGGGATGTTTTGAATGCAGACATTGGCAACCCTCAAACACTGGACCCCACACAGATTGGGCTCTTGGAGGCCCAGTCTTGTCTCCTGAAACTGATTGACTGCTTTGACTTGGCCTTCTGCATAGCTGTTGAAGAGGGTAAGGCAGTCCACAAAGCCTAGGTGGACCTTGCCAAGCCCTTCAACACCATCCCCCAGTCTGGAAACACAGATTAACATACTAATCTGGCCATACATCCCTATGCCACTCACTGCTTGCCACATGGTTTACTGACAGAACCCAAACTGTAGGTGTAACTGACTCTAACTCTATCCGCAGACAAGTGACAAGTGGAGTACCTCAGGGTTCAGTTCTGGGACCACTGTTGTTTGGCATCTACATCTCTGAAGTACAGGCCAACAGTACGGGATTCTGGCTATCAAAGGTAACAGATGACTGCAATATGGGAGTCTTTATGAGCCTGACTGTACTGCATGATATGTTACTGATACCAACCTGACTGCATACAGGTGGGATGGAGTACTGTTAACATCTTGTGCCCTTGCAGTGTAAGGTCCTGGTTATGGGATCTGCAACAGTTGGTAGTGTATTGCAGGGCAGACGTGTTTGGCTGTGAGGGGGAATACCTATTCATGCATGATGATTGTTGTTTGCGTCTGTCAACCCCATTAATGGAGCATGCGGGCATATATGTTTCTGCTATGTTGCCACTTTATCTACAGATGTATGTCTGTATATACCTATACATATATATATATATATATATATATATATATATATATATATATATATATATATATATATATATATATATATATATATATATATATATATATATATATATATATATATATATATATATATATATATATATATATATATATTATATCTATATATTTATATATATCAATATGTTGTATCTGTTTAAACATTAATATATTTTCACACACACATATATCTACATGTCAGAATACATTCTCTTTACTGTTGTATGACTGGGCTGGATGATATGTTTGTGAATACAGCAGGGCTATGCATATCTGAGATGGCTTAGAGGTAAATCACTTGGGCTGTGGTGTGCATGATCCTGGATTCAAGCGTAGCAGAAGTTGTATGTTTTGTTGCCAGGCAGAACAAGGGGCGATGGATACAGAGTGATTAAGGCACTTCAAAGCAGTTGTACGTGGGTTTGCGAGGAGGTAAGCACTGCTAACGTCTGATTACAATTTCTTATACTCAGTTAGCTGCTGAATTGCTTAACCTGTGTAGGCATTGCATAGCTTCGCGCACACCCATGCAAACCAGCTTACAACTGCTTTAAAGTGCCTGAATCACTGTGTAACCAATGGGCTGAGTTCTGCCCAGCAACAAAATAAACAGCTCTTTCAGGGATCAAACTGAGGACCCTGCACACCATAGACAAAGTGATACACCACTAAGCCATAACATATACAAAGGGATTTGATGTTTCCAGAAACATATCATCCACTCCAGTCATACAACAGTACAGAGAATATATACCAACAGCTAGATGTATGTGTGTGTACCTATATCAATATCTAAACAGATACAACATATCTAGATATGTATATATATATATATATATATATATATATATATATATATATATATATATATATATTAATTTCTAAACCTATATACATATATATCAATATATATGCACATATATACATGCATATGCCTACATAGACACATATATGTGTCTACACCTATATGTCTACATATACATAGGACATTACATATGTGTATGCAGATATATATCTATGTAGGTGTATACAAACATAGTTGAATATATATTAGCAGATGTGTAAATTTATATAGGTATATATGTCCATACATTTGTACATAGCAATGGCAGATTAACAAATACACATATGTCCACACGCACCGTTAATGGGGTTGACAGGTCCCACACACTATAAGTCTTATACAAATAGGCATCTCCCCCATAGCCAAACAAATGGCTGGCCTTGATGTCACATGTATGGGTATGGCTTTGCAGCCCAGCCTCTCACCTCATTTACATCTGTCATCCCTGTATGGTTGACATTGTGATATATAGTAGGGCCACCATAAAAGAAATAAGCAAAACCCCCTCCACATTACCCACAGATATCACACCCACCTCTACACATGATATGAGTTTCAAACACACACCTGTTATGCCTGGGAGTTGAACCCCTAACTAACTAGTTTATTACACTACAGCACTATTCAGTTATAGTACGCGCCATGGACATTACTGGAGTACTTGTTCCCCAAAGGTGTATTTCATGTTGAATGACATCATCAGGATTACCAAAGAAGGCCATTTCAACTGTACTGTGAGTGACTAGCCTAAAATGCATTGCTCCCTGCACAGACATTGGAACACACACAAAACATCCAGAGCTGCCATGGGTTGAGATGGAACCCTACCAAAGTTCTAGATCACACTACAGCTGTACACAGTTGCAGGATGCGCAACAGAGATTACTGCACTACACCCTTTCCAGAGGTGTATTTCTAGGCAGGTGACATCAGCAGCCTTGCCAAGGTTGAGTATATGAATTCTAAGGAGTGTGAGTACCCTAAAAATCATTGTTCACTACTCAGTCTAAGACAGTCAGAGACACACACACACACACACACAGTTGCCTAATCTGGGGTTGGAGCATCTACCTAACCACTTTATCACACTACAGCAGTGCACAGTTACAGGATGTGCTATGGAGATTATTGGGTTATGACTTTCCCAGAGGACTATTTCTAGGTGAGTGACATCAGCAGCCTTGCCAAAGTTGAGTATATGAGTTGTATGGAGTGTGTTTAGCCTAAAAAGCATTGCTCTCTACTCATTCAGGCACATGCATTCCCACACAAACACAGTTGCCAAGTCTGGTGTTAGAACACCTATCTAACTATTTGACCACATGACATCTGTATGCAGTTACACAACATGCTACAGGGATTACTAGGCTATTACTTTCCCAGAGTTGTATTTCCAGGTGAGTGACATCAGCAGTCTTGCTGAAGTTGAGTACAGGAATTGTACGGAGTGTGAGTGGCCTATAAAGCATTGCTCTTTACTCAGTCACACACACACAGATTCACACACCAAGGCACACACACACAGTTGCCAGGTTTGGGGTTAGAACACCTACCTAACTACTTTATCACGCTACAGCAGTACGCAGTTACAGAATGTGATATGATATTCCCAGAGGTGTATTTCCAGGTGAGTGACATCAGCAGCCTTGCTAATATTGAGTATATGAATTGTACGGAGTGTAAGTGGCTTAAAAAGCATTGTTCTCTACTCAATCAGACACACACAGATTCACACACCAACACAGTTGACAGGTCTGGGGATAGAACACCTATCTAATTACTTTATTACACTACAGCAGTACGCAGTTACAGGACACGCTACAGAGATTACTGGGCTGTAACATTCCCAGAGGTGTATTCCTAGGTGAGTGACATCGGCACCCTTGCCAAAGGTGAGTATATGAATTGTACGGAATGTGAGTAGCCTAAAAAGCATTTCTCTCTACACAAAAACAGAGAGACATGCACATAAACACACACTCACACAGTTGCCAAGTCTGGGGTTAGACCTACTACCTAACTAGTTTATCATTGCAGCAGTACACAGTTATGGGACATGCCATGGGGATTATTGAGCTGCAACACTCCCAAAAGTGTATTTACATTGGATGACCTCAGCAGGCTTGTCATGATACTGTTATGGGTAGGGCGGTGTGTGCATGGGCCATAACACATTCATGTAGGGGTTGTCATGCCACATGTAGGCACACATGGGGTCATATGCCAAAGGTACGTGCATACAGCTACTAGGTGACTACTTTCTTGTACAGTCATGTTACACAGCTGGCATGTGCACCATATAGCCTGTCATGCTGACAGATACTGGTGGCTAGTGTCTGCAGTGAGTAACACCTGCACCTCATGTGTTTGGGGCCCTTTGGCTGTGTGCCGGGTGGTACAGGCCCAGATGGCTCCTTGTCATGGTCACCCTCCTCCACACATCTATGTCCATCTACCTTTGGCTTATTATAGTATGTTGTCCTTACATATATGTCTGTATTCCCATCCACTGTGTGTGCAAGGCAGGAGTGGTGCATATTGACATGTGTCTGCAATAAGTACTGCAACTGCCAGATATGTCTGGTTCACTAGTGTTTGCAGACATTGCCTTCATGTGTTTAAGTGTGTGAGCATGCCCAGTATGACCTTTCAGTATGTTATTGACTAGCACTGCCTTCATTCGTCTGTGTGACCATGCCCAGTATGGCCATCTATATTGCATATGTGGATCAAGTTCAGGTAGTTTGTACTGCGGTGCTGACCTTTGTACTGCACACCAACAGGTAGCATGCTGTCTGCAGGGTATACATTGGTTATTTGGCATTGACTGTTGCTACATTTCTGCATAGCAGGGGGGGGGGGCACCTGACTGTTTCTACATTTCTACATAGGGGTGGGGGAGTCACACCTGACTGTTACTTTAAGTGTAAGCAGGATGGTGGGGCACACCAGACATGTTTACTCAGTTGCTAGGACTGTACTGGTATGTCGGGTACACCATTTCAATCTGTGGACGTACCTATCATGCTGGCTAGAGGCATACCAGTGTACTACAGATGTTAGCTTTCACTACTTACATATTAGTGTCTGACTTCCTAGACTTCAAAACTTACATCCAACTGCCTGGCCTGCTGTTGTCTGTCTGTGTAGGCCTGAGGGAGGGGTTACCCATAGGGCTCATTCAGAGGCCATAGTACAGCATTTGTTTGTGTTTGTCTACACCTATCCTGCTGGCTGTGACTGTTGTTGGGTATGTGCCTTCCCAACTGACATGTGTGAGTCACTTACCTTGTGGGTGTCCCAATATTGAGGGTGGGGCTGCAGGGCTGCCTATGTCAGATGCACATAGTACACTCCCTATACATGGTTGAGCACAGGTAGTGTCATGTTTGGCATCCCTTTTACTATATGTGTGAGTCGGTGAGAGTTGTCATTCCCTGGGTCCCTACTGTGTCAGTGCATGTGCTATGCGTTGCCTCTTTGCCAAGGCCAGGGCATACTGGGAACGCCTCCTTCTACCTACTGGGGCAGGCTCAGGTTGTTCCTCCTCTGAGTCACTCTGTGCCTGTGCAGGCCTTGACATTGGTGGGGGACTGTGTGGCCCTGTCCCATGCCGTTCCTGCTGCAGCTGTTTCCACAGGATAATATTGTGTAGTATGGCACATACAAGGACAATTTGGGTACATGTAGTTGGTGAGTACTGCAAGGCTCCACTGGATGTGTCCAAGCACTGGAACCATGACTTGAGCATCCCAAACACATGCTCTATAATGATCGGTGTTTGTGCGTTTGCCTCATTATGGAGTTCTTGTTCGGGTGTGTGTGTGCATTTCTGATGGGTGTCATCAGCCATGGCTCTAGTGCGTATCCAGCATCCCCCACTAGGTGACCATGTGGGATGTCCCCATTGGCAAATGTCTAGTACAGCTACGTCAGATGCCAGATGTGAGAATCATGGTAACTTCCAGGGCAGCCAGCGCACACATTCATTATTATGCCCTGGGCATCGCACATGACCTGGCAGTTGATGGATGGGAAGCCCTTGCGGTTGATGTAGCCTCTACCCTGCTCACCTGGTGGTGCTTTAATGCATATGTGTGTGGAGTCTATTGCACCCAGTACCTTGGGGTGTTTTGTTATTTGGTGGAAGAGATGCATATTGCTGGCCAACGCCTCATGGGTGATGGGGAAATATACATGCTCACCGACATGTGCTGACATGGCATCCAGGAACTGGTGGAGTACCCTGGATGCTAATGCCTGTGAAATCCCTTGAAAGGTACTTGTAGCTAGTATTCTTAGGCCTACACATACCTTGGTATCCACTGGGATGGGTTCCCCTCTGTTAGTTCTGATGTGAGGCGTGGGTGGCACAGCTCAACAATTTGCTGTAGGATGTCCCTGTCCAACCTATAGCGCTCCACTATCTCCAGCTCATGTAGCCCTTGGTAGGTTACTCTCGGTCTGTACACTCTTCTCTGTCACCTCACTGTGGGTTGCTCAGCAGCATTTACATCCTCACCACCTCAGCTTCTTGCACATGTTAGTTTATGCTAGCAAAAGCAGCCCCTAACATTTTTTATCTTGCTTTAGTTTTGTAGAATTTCCCAGTCTGTATACATTGGTGGTGCAGAGGTTTTGGCAAAAACAAGGGGGACAGGTTTTGGCTTAGTTTATAGTGGTGTGCTGGGCTGGGCTGCTGCTTGTGTAATTGGCTGTTTCTGATACATTTCACCTGTCAGCGAAGCTAGTTTTCCTTGATTACCTTCCTACTGCTGTTTTCCCTTCCCATTGTCTCCCTGTTTAAGCCTGTGTGTGCGCCGTGCAAACGGAGTGCTCAAATGTGCACAGAGCTGCTATTTCCTGGTTTAACTTAAGTTTTCTTCCTTTAAGACCCATTGTACGGTACGCACACCCACTTACACTTTCTAAAGAGTGCTAGGTAGTTTGGACACACCTCTAGCTTAGCTGTGCTAAGCTAGGAGCAGTCCCGAGCCACAGGGCTCCAATCCACTTACAGTATGCCTGACACCCCCCCCCATGATGTTACCTATATCCTAGTCTTGCACCCAGCCATTTATACTCTTACACTATTGGGACCTGCCTCACACCCTGGGGAAAACTGGGATTCACTAACCTTTCCCTCATTTGCATAGGATTGCCTGCTAATGTATAGTTACATATCTCACACTGAGCCACCCCCCTTAGCAACCACTACTCACTGGCCAGGTTGTTTTCTGCCTACCATTGACCTGCATGGCAGAATACTGATTTTAGTTAGAATGCTCATTTTATGCTTATTTTCTTATTTCCCCCATGATCCCGTTTGCGCGCCATTGCCCTATGCTTAAACAGCCGAGATAGGCGAAAAAAAAATACAATTTGATTTTTTCATTTTTTAAACAGTTTGCAATGCCAATGGCCTTATACTTGGCCATTGGCATGCTTACTCAGTGATATGCAGCCTTTATTTGGATCTGTCATAGCTCCGTTTTGTAGTTCGCAGGAATGTACTCGGTTACTAACCGAGTACATTTCTGCAGATAGCACTTGTCTTGCACAGACTATTGCAAGCTTCCTGGATTGCAAAATCACCTCATTTGCATGGATTTCTCCTGCAAATGAGGTGATTTGCATACCAGGGCTTAGTCTGTGCAGGATTAGTGCTGGAGCTCTCATGCACACTCCTGCAGGCTTTTCCTGGATTGTATGGCAGACATATTGCCTGCATGGACTCCTGCACTCATCTTGCACTCCGTGCAAGCTTTTGAGAATCTGGGGGTTTAATTTCAACTTGCTTTCTTGAAGTTTTGCAAGTTAACTCTGTATGTTCCAGCTTCTACTATTAAAACATACATTTGCACAGGTATATAGTTTATATACATGTCTGTTCTTTTCCAGTAGGGTAGACTATGGTTACATTCTTGAAGCTCAGTACTGTACAAATCCTGTTCAACACACACTTCTGCACCAGTAGTTTAACATACACATAACATATAGTTCTTTTACATTTGTAAGACAAGCATATGAATCATGTTGATATTCATAAATGACATATGATTATTTACAAAATTCCAGATAGCTGGGCTGGCAGTGTCACAGTCATTACCATGATAATTGTGTTCCATGGCTTTATATATCGGTCTACTGAAATGTCTGGGGACAGTGCTTGTCATGGCATGCTGGTTGTACTGTGTGCAACTTGGTGCTGGAGTTAATTCTATCATGAGTTCCAAGAAAATTGTCACCCAGGGTGTCTGAGTCTGTACAGAGGACTCCCAAACACTGGAGGGAAAACTAATATGCACACCCTGTAAAGATAAGGATGAAGTATTTATACAGTTATTTTGCATTTAAACACTAATCAAGCAGTGCTTACTGAAAACAAATAATTACCTTGTGAAGAATGCTAAAAAGAGGAGAGTCACCTGAATTGCTGCTGCCTGGCTACTACTACTGCTAGTCTCACCACATCCACACTCTGCTAGGATAAAAAGCTCCTATTCTTTTCCTGTCATAAGAAGCAAAATGTTAGCACCAAGCTCAAGATAAGAAGAGGCCACAGCTTGTTTGTTGATCCACACACTTGTCCCACATGATGCAAGGCTCTGTAGACTTGTCATAGCCTGTTCCAGGTAAATGCCTTTATTAGCAACCAGACTGATCATTTGACTTTTGCATGTACTATGCCTTGTTTTCCAAGGCTCCTAGGATTTGACTAGGGTACTGACCTCATGGTAATTAGGAGCACAGCTGCTGCTTCACAATATATTGTTCAATGTCAGGTGACATAGATGTCCAAGGTTGCTCTAGCAAGCTCCACAGCAGCAGTAATCCATGTTAGGTTACAGATTCTCAGCAATTTATGCAGCCTGCCCTTCAACGCTGTAATGGTGGACATCTGTGTGACACGGATGTGAAGCCTACTACATAGCAGTGGCCAGCTTTGGCCAATGTTTTGTCCCTCCCACATGTCCTAGGTATGTCATACTGTACATTTATCTTACCAGACCACAGAGCTGTGTTCCCACATCATTTCACACAACATATGTTTGCTGTCTGGTTGCTTGACAGACATTGCTAGACTTGCAAGACCAAAGTAATGATTGCAAAGTTGAACAAGTTTTCTATGCAAACACTGACGTCAACATCTTCACTGTAAAGAATGCCTACAGACAGTGTGTTTGAGACTGTGAACCCCAAGGGTATAGCAGCATGACACTTACTTTGCTGGAGTTGTACATTGTCACATTTGTAGGTATTATATTGTGACCCTGCCTAATAACAGGGTTATGGTTAATGCAAGTGCCACATGTCTGGCAAAGCAGCATACTTAATCTATCACATTATGCCACATTGTCAGGTACTGTTTTACCTTAGGATGACAATATAATGATGATAACATGTTACATTTAAGCATCTGCCTGGCCACTGCCTAACCCTGTCCTGTTGTGCTGTATATAAAAGCAATAATGTATTGCTAATGGCATTATCACTGACTGCTGATGAGATGTGGAAAGTGTCCCCAACCCTCTACTCTTACTTCACACAAACACAAAGTGTGAGAGATATGACTATATTAAAAACCTTGAATCCATGCTCTCTTGCACACCAGTCAGCACTTATTACAATGAGCGGGTTGCCAACATGCACACCACACCTCCTACTCCACCCAAACCCACATTGCACATACTTACATGTGTGGACATCCTTACTAGAAACATATTTAAAAAACAGACACCTCAGAGACCTAAGCACAAGCTTGCGACACATAATCATACCTCTGCAGAACACAGTACACATAATAGCTCATGCACCACTGTCTCACCAGTCAAACACCTAAGGCAAAACATAAAATCATACATATTAGTTATAGGCGATTACATAATGAGACACACTGATGTCCCTCTCAACAGGCTACATAAGGGAAAGGTCATGGTCATCTGTCTGTTGAGATGACAGGATACATCATATCACAAATGCATTCAAGTCTGTCAACATCAGGTACTGTTATGACTACATCATAGTTCCTGTTGGTATGTATGACTTCAGACATACCTCCCTGGAGTGTATACAGAGACATGACTGAGATTACAGACTATGTGTCTCAGGCAGGTATGCCCTTGACCTTCAGTTGCATTTTTCCTTCACCTAGTATGATGCCTTAATAGAAACAGAAAATTATTTACTTTAATAATTGCCTTAGCGTGTGGTGTCATTGTAAGGGGATCCACTATCTGTCAGCCTGGGATGACTGTGCTTTTTAGGCAGTGTCTCAAGGAAAAAATTTCCAATGAGAAAACCCCATCTACAGGGGGGGGCGTAGCCAAGATACCTAAATGTTAGCAGCACTTCTCTGATGCTCTGTCTCTAAAGATTGTTTCTGACAGTATTTTTAGATTCAAACCTAAATCATTTTGAGTTTTCTTAGCAAGTTATACTTGTTGGTACTGTGGACTATCTACAAAGAAGAAATTAAACTTTCAGAGTTTGTATCAAGAAATTTCCTGTCAGAAGTACTGCAGCTCTGTAAAATTGGACAAAACTATGAGTCGCATAACAGCCTCTCCTCAGGACAGTTCCATGAAAAAGGAACATCACACAATAATTTACAGCATTCAGGACCTCTCAGTGAAAATGGATAATTTAGAAAAGATTATGGAGAACATGAAAAAAGAAAGTAAGAAACAAATAGAAGACCTGAAGGAAATTATAACCAAACATTAAAAACAAATAGCAGCCATAGAGTAAACTGTAAATTACATTGATGGGAGACAAATGGAAAATGACACCCAAATTGATGTCCTTCTAAAACAGAATAATCATTTACTTGAGAAAGTCAAAGATCTGGAGTCCAGATCAAGAAGGAACAATGTCAGAATATATAGGGTACCCAAGAAGATGAAAGGAAATAAGATGGTCCAGTTTTAAATGAATGACTGCCCAAAATATTAAACCTTCCTAAGTCTCTCTCATTTGGGATCAAGAGAGCCCACAGGTCTTTATCCAGTACTCTGCTTCTAAAAACCCTAATGAAGTGAGATCTATTATAGTTAAATTCTTATCCACACAGGACAAGGGCTTAGTATTAAGGACAGCTTGGTCAGGAAATCCAATACAATTTGAGGGGAAAAAATATAAGGTTTGATAATGATTATACCTCCACTACAATACCAAACAGGAAAGTATGTGTCTTTCTCAGCAAAAGCTTGAAGAAACTGACATAAAAGCTCAGATCTTGTTCCCTGCAAGAATAAAAATTACTCTCTCAGATGGACAAAAGTATTCAAAAACCTCAAAGAAACAGCAGAGTTTGTCAGAAAGAATAAACTGTTGGATAAATTAGAAGATATGCCCCAGGATTCAAGAAGTTCAGCACAAGGATGGTTTTAGCTTTGTGCCGAGCATCCTCCCTACAGATGGTGCAGCAGCACCATATGAATATGTATGAGGGCACGCCACCACACCCTCGACATGCACAGAAAACATGTGCGAGTGTAGGGGGTGTGTACAAGTGCTCTATGGAGGTATAAACATGCCCCGACAGTTGCAAAACCTACTATGCCTACTAGTAGAGCCCACCTCTAATAGTAAGTCAGTAATTCAGTGTCCGCGGATACCGAAATGTATGCTAAGCATACAAGAGTGTCCATGAAAAGTGAAATAAAATCAAAGTAGTAAACACACAAGCACAGAGAGGAATGCTGAGCTCTGTCCATAGAACTTTCACAATTAGATTCCCTGTGTCCCTATTATACATTTGAATTGCTGCAATATCAAAGGTGTAAGCAAAGCGCAGCATGTTTGTACGTAGCTGCCCTCCGCCAAGCATAGCTTACACATCAAACTTATTCAAATAGAGAAAAACATGTGGCATCAACGTAAATGTCAATAGTGTACAGTTTAGAGCATCCGCCTAATGAACAGGCATTCACGTTTCGAGCTCAACAATAGCACATATCATTTTCCATGAAGAATGAATGTCGTTTTGCTGTAAAACCGACATGAGTATTGCATGAGATATTTAACTTAAATATCATTCAATCAAAGTGACACTGTCATAATGAATAAGGCACTAGTAAGCAGGTGTAAGCACAAAGAAGCAGCAGTAAACATATATAAGTACCAGTAAGCAACTCTGAGTGCGCTTACGCGAGTCTAAGCAGTGTATATATATATATATATATGGGTCTACTTCATTTGACCTAACTTTCATTTTCCCGACACTCATTTTCCTGACCCCAATTGACTGAAAGCTCATTTGCCCGAAAACTCATTTGCCCGAAAACACATTTGACTGACAACTAGTATTAGCAAGAAAATGGAATATGCCCCCCTCCCCACTGTAGTGCGACCCTGGAGTTAGAATATATAGGTAGGGGGGTGTGGGGGGCACAGCCCCCCACTTCATTTCATATGATATTGTTAACTTTTGATGTAATATTGCTTAGTAAAAGAAAAGTAAGTGGGGGGCTTCGCCCCCCACACCCCCCCGTTGTGGGGGGCTGTGCCTCCCACACCCCCACACCTATATATTCTAACTCCAGGGTTGCACTACAGTGGGGAGGGGGGCATATTCCATTTTCTTGCTAATACTAGTTGTCAGTCAAATGAGTTTTCGGGCAAATGAGCTTTCAGTCAAATGGGGTCAGGTAGCTGCATGTCGGGCAAATGAAAGTTAGGTCAAATGAAGTAGACCCATAGATATATATATATATATATATATATATATATATATATATATATATATATATATATATATATATATATATATATATATATATATATATATATATATATATATATATATATATATATATATATATATATATATATATATATATATATATATATATATATATATATATATATATATATATATATATATATATATATATATATATATACAGTATATATATATCTATATATATATATATATATATATATATATATATATATATATATAGATATATGAAGAAAGAACAATGTATCAATAAAGCATACAAAAGGAATGAGAAGGGAATCAACAGCAGCCCCAGTATTATATAGCGCTGTCAGCGTATGTCATATCAAGCTGGGCAGGAGTGAGCAAAGCACTGCTACTCACACCACAGGCAGGATATTGCCAGTGGGAGTAACATTGTTGATCTGCTAAGTCTACTTTACACACAGTGGGTAGTCCCTGCTGGGACTACCCAAAAATTAATAGGCTATTTGGCCATCCGACCATTACACAAGCAAGGGCAGGTATGTTCAAGGACTAAATGGTGGGAGAGCCTGAGAATGCATGGGTTGGGACAACATATGTGTAGGGCCCCTAACGCTCGGGAGAGGGCAATGTGTGTAGGTGTGTCATGGTTGCGATAACAACTGGAAAATGGAGGATATGTGTATATGTTGAACTTGGGTGGAGTAGAGGAACTATGGATATGAAATTATGGAGCCAGGTGTGCCAGGGTTAGATGGGTTGTTTCTAATTGGACCACCCCGTGGAGACCAGCGAGTTTGTTATAAGTATATATGCATACACACATGCAGACATCTATATGTAGAAGTACATTCTGTGTAACACATTCATTCCATTTGCAGACATAAATAACATGAATGTGCCCTTACACACCTCAACAGTAAATAGAATAATAGGTTGTGCATAAGAGGGAAGGGACAAAACTGCTAAAACGCAGAAGTGTGTACAATGTCCGAAGTCAGTGCTGTGCTTAAAAAGTCAAATGTGAGGACTTTCCCACACATGGAATAATTCCTGTGATCTGCTTGCTATGACAACACCAATTACTAAACTGGTCTATTTGTAAAAGAAATACGGCAAACACATACATAATTTGGCTATAGTATATGTGACTGTAAATATACACATGTATATAGCTAGGATATGATACAGCAGTTATGAGTTGCCGCGTTACCACATAGTCATACTTATTAATTTATTGTAGTGTCATGTTAATGGGAGTAAGGATGTAATGAGGTATAGAGTCTAATCTTGACATAAAAACATGTGTGTCCCATGTGACAACCCAAAAAATGTGAATATTGTCCTTTTGGTCACTCATGTCACCAATTTTGTGGACTAAATGTTTGGGAGCTCTGAGGATACGTGGAGTGAGTCAACCGATTGGATGGGTCTACTGAGTAGGGAGTGGCCAATGTGAAGTGGTGAGGATACACTGCGAATCCAACTGGAGAATGGATGACTGCAGTGTTAGGGAGGTGTTGGGGTGGGTGTTTGTAGAACCAGGAGCCATGGGTATATGGGTATATATGCAAATGAAGCAGTACAGCAATAGTGTATTGGTTAGAGCAACTGCCTAACAAACAGACATTCCCATTCCGAAACCCACTGCATCACATACCATTTAATATCGGTAATCTGTACATGATGATCCGCGGTGGTGGTGCTGCGGTAGCTTTCTTGCCTCACAGAAAGACGCTGTCCGGTTTGATTCTCAGCTAGAGAGTCTTCTGTGTGGTGACATGCATGAATGGGCGTACCTTCATTGAAGATTGTGCATCAGGGCTGGCAACTTGGCACTTAAAAATCAACTGCCAATCATTAGCGGACCGGAGTTCCGCTGTGGTGACCCCTAACCGGGAAAAGCCGAAAGACACAACAAAATCTGTACATGAACATATTGCAACATCTGTCCACTGTATAACCTACAAAATAACAATTAAAAGTTAACTGGAGTGAAGTGTCAGTGCCATAATGAATAAGGCACTAGTAAGCAGGTTTAAGCATATATAAACACCAGTAAGCATGTGTAAGTGTGTTTGTGCGGGGTATGAATTGCTTTACAGACACAAACACACACACACACACACACACACACACACACACACACACATATATATATATATATATATATATATATATATATATATATATATATATATATATATATATATATATATATATATATATATATATATATATATATATATATATATATATATATATATATATATATATATATATATATATATATATATATATATATATATATATATATATATATATATATATATATATATATATATATATATATATATATATATATATATATATATATATATATATATATATATATATATATAAATATATATATATATATATATATATATATATATAGATAGTTGCATATATACATATATATATATATATATATATATATATATATATATATATATATATATATATATATATATATATATATATATATATATATATATACATATATATATATATATATATATATATATATATATATATATATATATATATATATATATATATATATATATATATATATATATATATGGGAACACTACTAAATCTCGAACTTTTGAAATCAATTTCAAAAGCTCGGGACCATGTAGAAACCGCACATTGCGAAAGACCAGAAGTGAAATTCAAAATCCCGATGGTAAGGGATTTTGAGTTAGCGCCTGGTCTGGTGTTCAGGTAAGTATGTATGTGTAAGTGTGTTTGTGAGCGGCTTTAGTGTGTGTGTGTGTGTGTGTGTGTGTGTGTGTGTGTGTGTGTGTGTGTGTGTGTGTGTGTGTGTGTGTGTGTGTGCTTTAGCAGTATGTGTGTGTGTGTGTGTGTGTGTGTCAGGGGCTATAATGTCTGGGTGTGAGTTTGCCTTGTGTCTATGTCTGTGCGATCTCGGAGTTGGAATATTAAAGTCGAGGGTGTGTAGGGGACACAGCTCCCCACATGGGGGGGTGCAGGGGGGCGAAGCCCCCCTGCTTATCTTTAGTGTAGGGTGGTTTGTTTGGTTATGGGGGAGGCTGTGTATATGTTTGTGTGTGCTGTATGTATGTAGTACTTTCGCGATTTTGAATTTTGCGCTTTTGACATGTCGGTAATGTGTGGTTTAGGGATTTTAGTCTCGGTATTGTGGGCTTCGGGATTGTGTAGTTTTGGTATTAAGTAGTGATCACATAAATATATTCTTATATAAATGTATATATATATATATATATATATATATATATATATATATGTGTGTGTGTGTGTGTGTGTGTGTGTGTGTGTGTGTGTGTGTGTGTGTGTGTGTGTGTGTGTGTGTGTGTGTGTGTGTGTGTGTGTGTGTGTATGTGTGTGTGTGTGTGTGTGTGTGTGTGTGTGTGTGTGTGTGTGTGTGTGTGTGTGTGTGTGCATAGATATACACAGATATAAAGCTACGATAGGAAACAGCACACAAGGATGACATATGTTCACAGGCTATGCCAATGGAAGTGAGGGGCCCAAGCAAGAAACATGAAACACGTAGCATGACCTTCCACCCCCCCCAGCCGGGCATGGGAAACAGACACACAAACAATGTAAAGAGTCCACTGCTCCACAGACCACAGGCAGGATATAACTGCTGGTGTACACAGTGCACCCATGAATTCTAATCTTGGAACACAGACAGGAGCGTCCCTTGCGGGACACCCCAAAAATTGGCAAGACCAAAAGAAGGTGATAAACTGAACATTCTGGCTGGGGTGTATAGATACCCGGAATATAAAGGTGGAAAAGCCTGATGACCCATGGGTTGAGACAATTGTATGAAATGCGTCCCGTGAAGTTGAGAGTGGGCAGCGTGTAGTGGTGTCTTCAGAACCGACCAGGACCTAGAGCAAGGATGGGTGCTGTAGAGGAGGTGCGGGAGGGGGAAATATGGATAGCTACTTATGGGTCTAGGTGTTGGCTGATGTGGGCCTATATGGACAGCCCCAGGGAAATGTGTTCATTGGGCAGAGGCATTGCACAATGAGCAGTCACACCCACTACGAGTCCTGCTGCAGCAAAGTGTAGTCTATATGGCAAGGAACAGAATAACCAGATGTAGATGTATATATGTAGAGGTATGTGTGTGTATATCTACCCATAGTAACATAGAGATAAGCCTCCCCCCCCCCCGTAGTACAAATTTATACATACAGAGACAGAATACATATACATACCCACATATAGATATATACATATGCAGACACATATAGACCCATATTTTGTTTTATATTTATATATATATATATATATATATATATATATATATATATATATATATATATATATATATATATATATATATATATATATATATATATATATATATATATATATATATATATATATATATATATATATATATATATATATATATATATATATATATATATATATATATATGTATATATATCTATATAAACACACATATATATTTTTATATATATATATATATATATATATATATATATATATATATATATATATATATATATATACATATTTATATAAAAATATCTTTATAGGTTCATAGGTTCATAGGTTGGTACAGAGCTATCTGCCCGAAGCATATATTTGCCCAGCCACGTTGTGTGGTATTCACCACCCCTTTAGTAGTTCCCTACACCCTTGTACTAGTGGCTAGTACCCTTGGACCCTATCTAGTAGTGCTGTTGGTGTGATCCCCGGTGTGAACTTTCTGTTACCCATCCACTCATCAAGGTTCCTCTTGAAGAGTTATAGTGAGGGGCTCTGTCTTATGTAGATCGGGGTCCTGTTCCATAGTAAGCGAAGTCTCTGCGAAGGGAATCTATCCCTCCAGCATGTTCTATTCATTGTTGTGTTGAGGTTTATATCCCTAGAGTGTGTAGCTCGAGTAGATTTGGTTTTGCTAAGATGGAGCATGTTGAACAATTCTGGGTTGGGCATGGCTCTGTACGTTAGACAGAGATCGCCTCTGAGAAAGCAGTATGCAACAGAGAACAGTCTTAGCTTTTTCAATCATGCTGCATAGAGCAAATGTTTGAGGCCAGTAATTCTCTTGGTTAGGTACCTCTGTGGTCTCTTCAGCTGCTGGAGATGTCTAGCCAGGTACATTCCAATTGGTGCATTGTACTCAATAATGGGTCTCATGAGGGAAGAGTAGAGGGGCACTATTACATCCTTAGATCTTGATGCGAACCCTTTCATGATCAGATGGGTCACATAGAAGGATTTTCTAACCACTTTGGCAACATGTTTATCAAAAGAAAGCTGGCTATCTACTTGGGTCCCTAGATCCCTTATTTCTTCTTCAGATTTCAGGGGATTACCTCCTATGTTGTAGTTTGTGGGTACTCTATTTTTTTCAAAAGGGGATTACCTCACATTTTTTTTGCATCTAGCTTGAGACCATGGCTTTGACACCATGCATCAGTCTCATTTACGCCCTTCTGGGTGATCTCCATGCTGGCCAGAGACTCTATTATAGCACCCAGTTTGCAGTCGTCTGCAAACTTAGTCAGCCACAGCCCTTCCGTGCTTGCCTGTACTTCTGAGAAGTGTATGCCAACAGGAGGGGCTCCAGGACAGAGTCCTGAGGCACACCACTCGTTACTGGTCTGGATTTGGACGTAGATCCCAATACTCTTACTTTATGGGATCTGTCTGAGAGCCAGTATGCGATCCATCTTGTAACGTAAGGGTTTATGCCCAGGCTGGTGAGCTTATCAATAATACCCGAATGGGGAATGGTGTCAAATGCTTTAGCAAGGTCAAGGTAAGCCATGTGTACCTCCTTTCCCTCATCTATAGCTTGAGTAACTGTCTCAAAGAAATCCACCAGGTTCAGGAGGCATGATCTGCCCTTGACAAAGCCGAACTGTGTGGGGTCCAGCAACTGGAGTTTCCCAATCTCTCCATTTATGAGTTCCATTATGATTCGCTCCATAGCCTTACAGATCAGACTGGTCAGGATTATTGGTCAGTAGTTCCCAGGGTCAGTTGTGGCCCCACCCTTGTGTAGCTGGACCACCGTTGCTATGCACCATTCTCTGGGCACATATCCTGTGGAGAGGCTGAGACTGAACAGGGTATTAAGATGCGGGGTTAATTCCTTTTGGAGCTCAGTTATGACACAGCCTGGGACACCATCTGGTCCCATGGAGGCAGTGTTTTTAGCTTTAGATAGAGCCTTGTTAACCAATGTATCAGTAATAATTGGACTTACACAATCCCATGGAATGGTAATAGACCCTGTAGGTGGTCAGGGGGGTGAGAAATTTGCACTGAACCTGTCAGCCAAGATGTTGGCAATGTCAGAAGGGTCAGTGTATTTTGTTCCATTTTGTACTAGCTCAGAACAGACCTGAGCATTGCCATTTAGGTTTTTGATGTAGCCATTGAAGGCCTTATGGTTATCCTTGTCATACTTGGCAACTTTTTTTTCAAAATTAGCTTTAGTTGACTTGATGAGGGCCCTCAATTTCTTACTAATGCTGATCAGGGATGATTTTTCTACTTGAGAATTGGCCTTTTTTTGTATAAGTCTCCTCCTTTTATTGCAAAGTTTGCTTATGCCCGGGGTCCACCAGACTGGTTTCTTCTTGCTTGAGGAAGGAGTCTTGGTTTTATTTGGGATAACATGGTCCATGCAATTCTGAAGATGCATATAGAGTGCCTTGGTGTAGGATTCCGCATCCTGGATATCATTATCCTTCTGCAAGGGAATAGTGAAGCTTTCCACTTCGGATGCAAGTAGTTTGAAGTTTGTTTTGGAAAGGTTTTTGACTATGTTTTTTTTGACTGGGGGAGGTGGAGGGGTGAGGATTTCCAGGATGATTTTTCTACTTGAGAATTGGCCTTTTTTTGTATAAGTCTCCTCCTTTTATTGCAAAGTTTGCTTATGCCCGGGGTCCACCAGACTGGTTTCTTCTTGCTTGAGGAAGGAGTCTTGGTTTTATTTGGGATAACATGGTCCATGCAATTCTGAAGATGCATATAGAGTGCCTTGGTGTAGGATTCCGCATCCTGGATATCATTATCCTTCTGCAAGGGAATAGTGAAGCGTTCCACTTCGGATGCAAGTAGTTTGAAGTTTGCTTTGGAAAGGTTTTTGACTATGTTTTTTTTGACTGGGGGAGGTGGAGGGGTGAGGATTTCCAGGGTTATCAGTTTGTGGTCGGATATGACCAAGGAGGGAGTGATAACGGGTGTGGTACAGTGGGCGCCCATATTTGTGATGATTAAATCCAATATGTTGTCCCTTCTAGTGGGGGAACGTACTAGTTGTTCAAGGGCATTTGAATTTATAAATTCTATGAATCGCTGAGCATAGGGGTTGAAACATTGGTAGTTCGCCCAGTCTATACCAGGGTAGTTGAAATCACCCATGATTATGGTGTTGGGTAGGACCTTTATATTTTCCAATGTCTCAAGGAATGCAGATATATATAGACAGCAATATATAAATATATACATGTATGCATACATATCCAGATATATCTGTATATAATAATGTATGTATATATATATATATATATATATATATATATATATATATATATATATATATATATATATATATATATATATATATATATATATATATATATATATATATACACATATATATATATATATATATATATATATATATATATATATATATATATATGTATATATAGATATGTATATGTGACTGTAAATATACACATGTATATAGCTGGGATATGATACAGCAGTTACGAGTTACATATGTTCATATGTTCACAGGCTGTGCATATGGGTGTGAGGATCCCAATAAATAAATGTGTAACCCCCCCCCCCACCACCACCACCACCCCAGCTAGTCCGGTGAGACATACAGACACACAATAAAAGTAAACACACCACTGCTTCCCAGACAACTTGCAGGATACTACCAGTGGGAGAGACCTGCCAGGTCTAATCTTGAAACATAGACAACGATGTCCTTTGTGGAACACCCAAAAATTAATGATCATCGGAGTCAGTCCCAGTAATGATTCATCAAACCAGGCTGTAGACGTACATGGACCAGTAGGTACTACAAGCCTGATAACCCATGGGTCGACACAACGTATGACATGCGTCCTGGCTCCTGGAGAGTAGGCAGTGTTTAGTGGTGTGTTTATACCCCATCTGCACCCACAGTAAGGATGAGTGCTGTAGAGGAGGGGCAGGTGGGGGAACTATAGGTATGCAATTATGGGCCTAGGCGTGCAGGTGTTGGCTGGTGCAGTCCTACTAGGACCGCCCTGGGGATGTAAGTAATATTCCGAAATGGGCATAGCTGCTGCCCATACTTCTCAACCCCTAAGAGCAAATCCACTAGACAGGACATAAACCATTAGGGGAACAAATAGGGACCTTATCTCTGAACTTTCCCCGATTTCCAGGGATGTCCCTGATTTTGACTCAATTTCTAACTCTGTCCCACTTAATTTCTCCTAAAACTAGTGACTTTTGGAGGAAGGGTGGTGAATTACACGTAATGAATAATGACAACAATTAAGAGTTATAAACATCATTTACCTCAGAAAATTTGTATGAATTCATATGTGATGAGTCTGTCAATGTGTCAGGTTAATAGCACTAATAATTTAAATGTGTCCCTGATGTTGTTATGACATGCCCCCGATTCAGTTGATATTTTCGCCAATTGTATGAGAGGTCTGATAGGGACAGAAAGCACATATTCCTCTGACAACATTAGAAAGATGAGAGAATATTAGGTATGCAGTAGCATGACTCGTCTGAAGGATGTGGGTTCCAAAACCTAATTACTTGCTTGTATTGAAGAGTGTCATTTCCCATGTATTAGCCAGACAGGTGCAGATTGTAAGAGGAACACACCAGTAATATGAATCAAACTCTGGACAGGCCGCGGATTCCATACAGTTGAACGGCATGCTTTCGCCTAATGGGCAGCCATTCCCGATACTGTAGGCATGCAATCCAATCTCATAGGCATCACAAGGTAATATCGTAGTCCTCACTCCCACCCAGGGGTGTGAGTGTCAGATGCAAACACCAAATGCAGTGCATTTACAAGTGTGGGAGCAAGCGGATGTAAGCCTGTTTGGCTGCCAGTATGCGAGTATTACACTGGTGAAGCAATGTAGAGGCTAACTGAGTGTAAGAAACTGTAACCGGTGGTTACCATTGCTTAGCTCCACACAAACCAATGCACACCAACTCACAACTGCTATAATGTGCCTTAATCACTCCATATCTAATGGCCTCATTCTGCCCACAACAAAATAAACAGCCTCTGCAAGGCTTGAAACCAGGACACTGTACACACTGCTATTCCGATTTACCACTAAGCCATGGCAGATATACAGACATCGGATCTTATCACAAATGGACAATATTAGGACATTGAAGTTTTAGGTCTTCGAATGTTCTAATATTGACACTTAGTAACCGAAAACTGGTAAGACCAAAAATTTAGAATATCGAATTTTTTCCTAGGGAAAAAATTTGCTGTTCCAAAACACATACACATAACACAAACACACCAAACATACAGCAATCCACACACATACACCTAAAATCATACATCTAAAACTACACTAAATTGTACATACACCACTATCTACCCACTTACCTTAACCCAAACCCTAACCTTAAGGTCCATCACTATCACACACACGCCTCACCCGCACCCTAACCATAACTCACCTATCCCACCCTAACCCTCACATCCAAACATTTGCACACTTACCTGACCCACGCTCTAACTCACCTATCCCACTCTAACCCTCACGTCCACAAAATCGCACACTTACCTGAACCTGACCGTAACTTTCCACCGCAGAACTGAAAATAGCGAAGCGACAATAACGGACAACCAAATTCTTTCCCTAGGAAAGAATTTGGTTATCTAAAAATTTGCTATTTTCAACTTTCGGTTACTAGGTGTCGATATTAGAACATTCGAAGACCTGACACTTCGGTGTTCTAATATAGACCCTCACAAACATATCCTCCAGCGCAGTCATTCAACAGTATAGAAAATGTATTCCATCATGTAGATGTATGTGTGTGTGTGTGTTTATGTCCAGATATAGATACATACATATATATAGATATATCAAGAACAAGCAAGGTGACAACAAAGCATTACAAAGGAATGAAAAGGGAAACACCAGCAATGCCCGTATTATGTAGCTATGTTGTCCTATGTAATATCAAGACTCTTTCAGACAGACATGTGTCATTAATACATGCAAACATTTGTACATTGGCCAAATACATCATTATGTGCATTTTATTTACATTAACACAACATTTCCTGTCCAATCATTATGTGAGAACAGTACTCTTGCAAGGTGTTGTGTGCGGCATCATCATCATGAAAAAGGTAAATGGGTTAACCATAGAGGGACCGGTAGTGTTGTCTGTACAATGGGGTTGTCTACATCACGCGTACCTGGAACCTTTAGGAGTCATGTGCATACCAATATCGTGTGCCTGAGAGACAGGGGTGAGGAGAACTGGAGTATGTTATGATGCATATTAAAAGAGCTACATGTGTCCAGTGGACACATGTGTGAAATGGACAGCTATGTATGGGGCAAATGTTGTTTTAGGAACCGATTGGCCTTTTGTTTCCATAGAGTGAGAGTGGGTATAAGGGGGCAGGAGAGTAGGTATGCTCATGGAAGATAGGTTGGGTAGGATGACAGACAAGACAGTATACAGGGTCGGTATATGACACATGTGGGGGGATACACCTTGGACAGGGAGGGGTGTTCAGCAGTCACAAGCCCATGAGCCCCCAGATGGAAACAATGGGACAGAGGTCACCAGCCATGGGCAGGCAACACTGCATCAAAACAGCCGCAAAGGTGGCAGTGCTGGGGGCTGTCTAGGAGGGGCAGGATCACCCTGTAAATGTGACACTCTGTCCTTGATCTGGCGTATCTGGCCTTGAAACCCCTTATTGAGCTCCCTACGCACCACATCTGGGACTGTACGACAGCGGACAAGTTCCTGTCTGGACCTGCTCCTAGGTGGGACAAGCCCCAGCCTCGGTGGCGGTTCCACCTAAAGGTGGTGCAGATCCAACAGAGGGCAGGGCCCCAGATGTGCTGGCGCCCAGTGCCATGGCCAGCAAAAGTGGGACAGGAGGTTCTGCCTGGACCTCCAAACCCATAGCGCCTATGGTGTTGCAGTTTGAACACAGATATGGCTTAGTAATAGTCAACAGCATTCAGGATTACTTATAACAGCATGCATAGATATGACCATCAACCCAACACAACAGATGGTATACATTTGCAAAGGGAGCACAACACATGCATATATACAGCATGACATCTGTACAAAGTGTAGAAACAAGAAAAGTAGTTCCAGGACCGTGAAATGGAGACAATGATTCGTAAAAAAGGCAAATCCTTTATTCCGTTACCAAGTGATAAAAGTCCAAGGTCAGCAAATTGAAAACAGCAAAATCAGACAAGCGCTTTCGCTTGGGTAATACCAAGCTTTTTCAAGTCAGAAACAGTTTCCTTCAAAGAGGCGACTGTTTAAATAAAGGTCTTAATTAGTCACATGCTTGATTACAACTGAATTTCATTAAAAACAATTAAAAATGTCATAAGCAAAGTGTAGAAAACTTGTGACTACAGCTATGAACAGTGGCCCATTATTGGCATGTCACTGAGAACCCCAGACAGTGTCTGTCATACCACTGTTTCATGTGACATATGTCCAATCAGGGATGTGATGGCAGTAACACATCACTATCACCATGTACTGATTGCAGTCCTCACACTATGCTCCTGCAGTTCACAGATGTGTGTTCAGTGAGTAACACAGGAAACAAATGGTTCCACACACTGACCAGACCACAGATGGCCCTACAGATGGGGGTTCCCTCACAAACAGAGGACTGTCTTGTCAGTTTTAAAACATACAGAATAGCCATTACAGCACACAACTTGTTAAACTGGCAGTAGTCTCAATGAAGCATAGCTACACTTACATGCTGTAGTCATGTCTGACACATCACCCTCCTATCTTTAGGCTATTTCCCACTGTGTATGTTGTTTGAGGAACATCCAGATATCATCTGTTATGCCGTTTACAAATCAGCAGATCCAGGTACCACTCACAGCGACTGTCATGGGCAAAAACCAACATGATGTTCCTAGATATTGTACTGTGTTTCCATGCAATTGGCTATGGGAATGTCATCACAGCTGCTCCACATGCAATCAGCTAGAGGAGGACTGCAATAGGTGCAGAGGCCATCACTTGATCATGACCATCACTTACAAAACACAAGCTGCTGCTCAGCAGGTGTACAACTCCACATCCACCAAAGAGTGTGTGGGAGGGACAGACAGACACAAAGTACACCAGAGAAGGGCTTGGAGACTAAAACCTAAGCACTGTCTGTCACACACCTACCAGTACAGGGGTTCAAACCCCTGACTGACTAGTCATTACTATTGCAAGTGCATGCAGTTACTCCATGTGCCACAAAGCTGACATGCTGGTGTGCTGTAAGAACATATATGTGTGCTGGTAAGCGACATCTGCAACAGAGATATACATTAGGTGTAGCACACATGGCTGTCCACATGAACAGATGTCACTGTCAACACAACTACACTCTTTAATGGCCTCACATTGACACACTTTGCCAGGCCCACAGATACACTTCCTAACTACTTAGTTGGCCACACTGTAGTAATGCACAGGTACTACATGCACCACAGGGGATATCCGGAGGTTCTATGGGCTAGGGCATGTGAACATGTCTGACATCAGTCGGTATGCCAAAGGGAGTTATACTGGGTGTGACTGCGGTTGGGAACATCATACCCCACACGCAGACACAAGGTGCCAGTACTGACATGCATATGTGTATTGCTTCATGGGTATGTAGTGGTTGGCTGTGCAAGATGGCTGTACAAGGCTGGGTGAGGGGTAATCCTTAGCATCACGCCACCCGACAATGGTGTGCAGTGTGGTACAGAGATGTAGTGTCTGCAATGTCCCACACAGATGGGTATTGTCTGAACTGTCCTGACATCCTGGTTACCATTGTGTATGGCCATTACTTTGCAATGCATGCCATGTCTGTGTTTGATAGTCCTTGACATGGACATTGCCTGGGATGTGCACATCACACAATAATGTACAGTGACATGTACAAATGTACCTTGTTTGGCTGGCACATATTGTGTACACAGACTGTTATCCTAAGATATGCCAATACTGGCCTGGTGTGGCAGGACCTGCTTATAGACACAACTTTGCCCCTGCATCTGCATTGACAGCATGATACAGGTATTCCCTGGTGTCAGTGGCATTGGTCCATACAGGGCACATGTGTATGGCCTCTGTGGATCACATTTGATAGCACCACATATGTTGCAGGCAACCAGTGGGGAACATAGTGAAGGCACATTGTCTGCAATTATGTGCCTATTGTACTGCTGTACAGGGTGCTATGCCCCCTGCAGCTCACTGCAATCACACCATACCTACTATCTGTCATCAATGTGCAGGGTACTAGCAACATAGCGGGATATTCTAAGCAAGTGTGTTAGTGTATGACACATGGGTTCAGAACGTATTTCAGGTAATACTAGACTTGCATACTTTGTTCGCCAGGCCTTTTGCCAGATGTAGGGGTATGAATTGCCAACACAGTCCCTTGGCTGACAGACATCTGTACCACTCGTGAGGTGGACATTGTGACATATAATATGGACACCATATAGGAAAACTACAAAATCCACTCCCCAACATGTCCAGTGGTTAGACACTCACAGCCACCTCTACACAAGTTCTGACTGTTAAACGCACACACCTGTCATGTCTTGGAATAGAACCCCTACCTAACTAGTGTATTACACTACATCATTACACAATTATAACATGCGTACAGAGATTACTGGTTACAGCAGTCCCAGAAGTGTATTACTAGGTGGGTGATGATAGCAGGATTGCCAAAGAAGGGCATTTCAAGTGTACTGTGAGTTGTAGATGTCTGTTACCTTTGTGTACATGCTGCTTACTGTCACAAAAGCACATTTGCACCTGCTTAAAAGTGTCTGATGCAGTCCTAACTGACAGTATCAACAAGGCTTGCTGGTTTTTTACCCTGGACCATGCACAATGAGGTCACTAGATGTACCACTAAGCCATCTGGGTTGCATACATGTTGCATGGAGTCTATAATGCACATTTTACTACAGGTATTCCACAGTACTGAAAACAAATAGGACAGTCACTTTGTGTACATATGTACAGTACCCTTGAATGTACTGTACTCTGTGAAACAACAAAGACAAGTGTACATCTGTACAACTGTCATAACTATATATATATATATATATATATATATATATATATATATCTATATATATATATATATATCTATACAAATATATATATATATATATATATATATATATATATATATATATATATATATATATATATATATATATATGTATACACACATGCATATACATAGACACAGCTATAGCCGATATATATATATATATATATATATATATATATATATATATATATATAATATGTGTGTGTGTGTGTATACACACACACACACACATATATATATATATATATATATATATATATATATATATATATATATATATATTATATATATATATATATATATATATATATATATATACACATCTGAACACCCTTTGTGACACAGAAGGGTTCCAAAGGAACTGACGTGTACACAAAACAGAGGCATCTCTTGTGTTATAACATTTAAATCTTAAGCAGTTCACCAGAGAAGGGATGTTTGTTGTGTATGTAGAGTTTGGGGTGGAGAATGATGGCTAATGTAATCTACCCCAGGGATTGTGGAGTTAGTGTGGGGGGATGATGGGTATGGACTTACACCCCAGCGACCACTTCTGTGTCACTGCTCGACAGTCGTGATTGACTGTGTATTCTTTACCATTCTTAATTATGTAATACTTTGTGGACACCGGTCACCACAGATGGCTACATGGTGTGCTAAAAGACATTACACATTTGCATGCCTAGCTACAGGGTAGTCCCACACACAAACATGCACACACTTGCCAGTATTGTGCATACATGTCTTGCCTATATAAAGGTAATTATTACAGTGTTATGCAGTTGGGGTATGTGCCACAGAACACATACAATTACACTTATTCTGATTCCACTTCTAAGCTGGGTGACATCACAGGAATGATTACTTGCAGTGGGGAGGGGGGATAGAGAGGTTTAGCAGTTGACAAGGATAAAGGCCAGTGCAAAAGGAGGTATCTCTTTGGAATTCAGCAAAACCCACTGTCATGACAAGATGCAGATACACACACACAACCACACTAGGCCATTTGCTGACACACACTCACTCAGTCATTTGCTGAGACACACACACACACACACACACACACACACACACACACACACACACACACACACACACACACACACACAGTTGCCAGTGGTGGTATCACAACTCCTGTCTATCTACAGATCACTATTATTGTACTACGCAGTTACGAGATGCGCCACAGAGATGACGCATTCCAGGGCAGTCAGACTGCCTTCTAAGATTGAGGACAATAACAGGGAGACTGACAGTCATGAAGTACATAGCTGTAAACCTGTGTGTTTAAAGTAGGTGCCCATTACAACCTGTATGCACAAACAAGACACATAATCTGCACGTAGGCCTGGGAGGTATAGTTGTAACACAACAGGAACCTGAACTGGAGTATGGCCATCTGTGTAATGGACAACTACTATCACTATACAGGGTTACAGTGGACATGCTCATACACTTAGTAGCACAGGGATGTTTGGGATGCACTGTGACTACAACTACACAAGATTATACTGGGCATGCTCATACACTTAGTAACAAAGGGCTTGTTACATGCACTGACTCAAATTACACAAGGTGGCAGTGGGTACGCTCATATACTTAGTAGCACAGAGCTGTTTGGGATGCATTCTGATTCTAAACACAGAAGACCACAGTGTGCATGCTCATACACTTACATGTACAGAACATGTTGTAATGGAACAGCTATGTACATCTTACCTGCCAGTATATATGCACATCATACTGGTTAACTACCTGATACCTGTATGTGGCCCATAAATTATATATCTGTATCTGTGCTGTGTGATACACATGCATATATGTACATGAAGTACTGACATATACATGTTAAGTATACACATTCTTACATGTGTGGATGTGACAGACAATAGGTTACCTGGGGTACACAGACAGATGCTACCTACAGCATGTGTCACACACCTTGTTTCCCTGAAAGGCATACATTGATAGCAGGTTGTGGACAGTGGCATTATACATGGCTTGTGTGAGCCATGTTGTGTAATGGTACTGAGGTGCAGGTGTCAAGATGACCTCTCCCGGCTGTTTTAGTACTTGTCATTATTAGCAAGACTGCTACGCTAAGTATATCTCACATTGGTCATATACACAATTTCTGCTGCTGTCCATCACCTTACATGAGGCATTTGCTACTAAGCACATTACTGCCACTCGCAGTGATGTCATGATACTAGTGACAACTGCTAGACCAAATCAATGAGCCAATGTCCTGTTGTTATTAACAGGTTTCCAGTGTGTGCCATTCTGGGCTGTCATGACTGAACAACAAGCCTTCAACACGGAGCACATGAATTCATGTTTCATGCATGTGTGGATAATACCTAGGTCACATTTACCCATATAGCTGCATTCCAAGGCAAATGTCCTACACCCAGAAGTAACACCCTGATACCTACAAGACAATTGCATTGGATGCTTATACTAACCAGATGTGTGACTTTAGTAATCCATTTGCTCAATGTAGAACCTACAATGGGGAATACTGACATATGTGCAGTGAGGAACACCTGGCTGAATGCTTTGTAGTGCACAGTTGCACTACCACCATATAACGCAGATCCAGACATGTGGGCCATAATACTGGTATGGACCAATCCAGGTGGTGGTGTACACATATTCATAAAGGCTACTCACATGTAAATACCACTACTCTGACATAACGCATCACAGATGAGTCAGGTACAGGTGACAGTGGCAAATGCTGCATTCTTGGTTGTATCCACATATACATCCACCACCTTGTCCCCAGACTACGAACACACACCCATATATGGTATGACACAGTATGGTAGACCACCAGATAACCCTCAATTGGTGGACTGTACCTAGGCCTACATCAACTGTGCAAAGTACCCATGTACAGACACAGTTGCATAATGTGTTATGCAATGCAATAATACCACAGATTGTAACCAGCTCAGTTGTACACATACCAGGGTCCCTCAAATGTTGTCAGCATTAATATGGTCGACTGTTGCTGTACACCAGTAAACAACACCCTCATGGTTGGATATGACCTAACTGTACCTGCCCTGGATATATACATCCCATACTCATACAACATAAATGACATTACCATAGCTTTCATTATCCTTTCTATATACAGGTGGCTACAGTCATTACACACATGCACATGGCAGATAGCATGCTAGCAGTACATAAGGTTTGATATCTATGTTAACAGAGGTAATATTCCCTCTCTACTGGTCACCCATGACACCTATTATATCATACAACACCCGATGTGGCATGTATGTCATTAGTCATGACCACCTAATGCAATGCCTACAAACATGCCCATATAACAGGATCACAGGACCTACACAAGGCCTGTATTGACTGACTCAGGGAAATCCAGCTCTGCTCTGTTTGTTACTGAGTAGTCACAGGTGATATGTTCATGATATGTACAGCATGTGTGGCCACAGTTCCTACATATACCCCATGTCAACAATTGCAAGCCATGCATGCTGTGGGCTGTCTGGACATTAGCTTTAGTACCACAATAACCACTACATGCTGGGGTGAGATGTTTACAAGCCACAGGCCTCACACATGACTTGAATGAGTGTACTGCCTAGCTCTAACAGAGCACATTGCTGGCACTCTTCCAGTAAATATGTAGTGCGTATGGCAAATATGATGTGCTCACTGTTGACCATTACAGTGTCCTGGCTTCACCATGGCACTGTCAAGTAACAGTTTGTCATATATGTATACTTGGCTACTCGGTGAAGGTGGTGATGTCCTACCAGTAGATGAATACAACATCCATTATGGTGTAATGCTCAGCTATGTTTCACACACGGTGCGGGAAAGGTGTGGAATGTATCCTCATCACCTACTAGTGCACTTCCTGATATAGACTGCATATGTGTACATGTATTGATGTTTGCGTAGATTCCATTTGTGTGCAGTGTCTGATGTCCGAAGGTGACTGTTGTCTTAGTACATCATGCTGTTGCAATACAGCCTCAACATTGCCCACTGTATATGGTGATATGCTCTGAGTACAGTAAGCCATACATGAGGTATGGAGAGATGTTTGGACATGACTACTAAGTGGTGGGGCTTCTTTTCAGATGAATGATTACTGAGGACATCTCACTGGGGAGTTACAACCATTCCTACAATAACCTGTGTAAATGCTAAGGTCAGGTTTTGTTAATTGAAGTAGAAGACAGACAATGTAGAATGCTGTAAGGGTGACACTGAAGGCAAAGCTCATGACACCTGTAAGAGTAATACCTCCCCTGTGCATATATTGTGCATATATCAGCACAGTTGGCAAAGGAAAGAGTCAGCAAGTGTTGTACCTGATGCAATAGTGCTGTACTTCTGTAATACCTATCATGAGATAGGCAGGTGTTTGATTCACAGTACTGACATGTGTGGGTGTTTGTGTGTCCATATATGTCACTTATGGTTGGGAATACATCCCACATGTTTTCACTCTCCTGAACACTGTTGTTGACACCAGTACAGACTGAAGTGTCGAAAGAAAGGCATAGGCAGGTGGTTGAACCTCACAAATGTATGTGTGTGACATAGGTGTATATCTTTGTGAATGCAACAGTGTGTGTAAGTGTGTGTGTGTGTGTGTGTGTGTGTGTGTGTGTGTGTGTGTGTGTGTGTGTGTGTGTGTGTGTGTGTGTGTGTTTGGCCGTCCATGTGTATGGCTGTCCAGTCCCTGGAGTGAGGCTGTATTTTACCATAGTGAAATGTTAATGCCCCCTCCCCCATCCACTCAATGCAGTCTAGAATCCCTGTTGATATCATCAATCATAGAAGGGCATTCTAACTGCCTGTTAACATGTACACCTTGGGGTGTAACCTGTTGTTACATAGCCTACTGATGGACCCCCCTCCCCACATAAACTCACTGCACTGTAGTATTCCTGTCTATGTCCTCGATCTTATGCCATTCCGACTACCTGTACATGTGTAATATCTGTGGTGCATCTTGTAATTGTGTAGTACTATAATGATGACATGCATATAGGCAGGGGTTTTCATCCGAAAACTGGCAACTTTGTGTGTGTGTCAGAGTGTGTGTTACTGTGTCTGTGAATCCCTCAGTGTGATGGGTGTGTCTGTGTTTGCATGCTGTCATGGCAGTGGGTATTACTGCTTCCCAATGAGAAGCCACTATTTCCACTAGCCTTTACTCTTGTCATCTGGCATACCACTCTTTTACCTCCTCCCCGTTCCAGGTAACTGTACCTGTGATGTCACCCACTATGTATGTGATGGCTCTTAACACAGTAGCTTACTACACAGCTTTCATTCTCTTGGATCATTAGAACAGTAAACATAATTGAAACATGGGAGAATATAACTGTGATGTGGAAGCTACAAAGTGCATGCAGGTATTGTCATGCTGATCTGTGGGTAGTCAACATGTACATATGGGACACTAACCGCAAACAACAAAATCCCCCGGCACATGCAGCTACACCTGAAAGAGGAAGGCAGAACGTCAAGATCAACATGCTGTTAGTGTTGTTACACATGATACATACTGTGAAATGTACAAAATGCATTCTAAAACTGTAATACATGGTATGTCTGCTGCCTGTCAACACTACTCAACAATATTAATCTACAATTGTCTACCTAGTATGTTCACCCTGTGCATCAGACCATATGAGCATGTCCCTGCACAGATGGTGTGGATGACAGGATGTGGCACAGGCATCATCATATGCACAGGGTGATAATGTTTGCCAGAGGCCTAGGCTGCACCATTGTATGACATCATGTGTGTGTGTTAGGGCCTGTGATATCATTGGGCATGTGTGGATATTATGCATGTGTGGGTTGAGGTGCCCTGCATTTGTTTCTGGTGTGTGTATGCATGCACACAGGTCTGGCATGTGGCTGGCCTACACAGGGGTAGTATTGACCACTGCAGACTGTACAAGGCAGGTTTCACAGTTCATGGTGTCTGGCCACGGCTACGTGACTTGTGCCTGCCAGGGGTTGCATGGGCACTACAAGGCAGAGGTCCAGATTGGGTACTGTCTGATGAGACATATCTACTGGAATCATGTCCCTGTTGGGACCGTCCAGGACCGTGTGCATGTAGCCTGCTGTGTCCTGATGTAGACTGAACAGCACCAGCTGCACTGCTGCTGCTACTGTCACTATGGGAGAGGGCATGTGCAGTAGCATGTTCACATAGACCTTCAACAGGTGATGTAGCTGACCTATGTCCATGTGCCCAATGCCTCACTCCCACCAGATGTTCCTGCACAGACATTCCGCAGGGGATTGACATGCCATGGTCAAGAGCTCCCACCATGTCACCCAATCATCTATCCAAAACATCTCCAAGATGATGGTGAACATTTGCAAGTGCCTGGATGTTGTCAGTTATGAACGGACATCAGCCTTCTAAAGCCTCAGATCTTCTCTGTTGTGCCATACAGAATGTGCCTGTGCCTCCATTACAGCCTGAAACATACGTCTGGTTACTCCAGCTGATGTGCTTTGTCTCACAGGGGCATGTTGGGAAGTGGTCCTCCTTTGAGCAGCGCTGGGCACATGCCTGTGTGGGACATCACAAGTCAGTTGACTGGGATCATGGTGTGCAGGCACACCATCCATATTCTCCACACTTCCCTGTTCTATGCTACCACCCGCCAATTGTCCTTCCTCTATGGCCAGTGGTGATGGATTATGTGTAGGCAGGGGAACTGTGTGCGAAGATGAGGGGGAGACAGGTGGAATGGCAAAAAATGGCGCAGATTCAGCCCCTGGCAACCCTGCCTGTGCCTCAATCATACTATCATCATCACTGCTAGTGCCTGTGGGGACACTAACATCAGGTGGAATGCAGGAGGGCAACGCACCTACATCAACACCTGTGAGGGGAAGATAACAATTTTACATTACAAGTTATACCAGACACCACACACACAGACAGAGACACATACAGACAGACAGAGACACACACAGACACACACAGACACACACAGACATACAGACACACACAGACACACAGACACACACACAGACACACAGACACACACAGACACACACAGACTGTATGCAAGTGATATGGCAGATGGCATTCAACTTAGAAAATTATAGTTTCAGCTTAGACAATTATAGTGGTAGTTATCATACATCACCGAGTTGCACACAACAGCATGCATGTGTTACAGCAGACAGCATGCACCTTACACAATTATAGTGGCGGTTAGCATACATACTTGTATTGCACCATTTGTGTTAGCAGCCTATGCCTCGTACCTGCAACACAATGCATGCACTTTGCACCATTGCACCGCACTGCTGCCATAATGTGTGCAACATACACCACATGTTAACAGACCATCGCTGGCCCTTGTACATCTGCCACTGATGCTTTTTGTTGGCCACCAGCCCTATGTGTGAGGACATGAACAGTAGGGTATGTTGACTGCATACTATGTTTGCCTGAGCCCTAGCTTGTATATCTCCCCAAAGCAGTGCATGTCTGTTCAACATTATTCTGCCTACTCCTGAGCTGAGTCTAGATAGTGTGCATGTGGCTGTACACACATTTAAAAATGTCTGTCCCTACTTTGCAATGGTGCCACAGACCAGCACAGATTTACAGTGCACCGGCCTGCTGTGTGGCATATGACTTTGCCAATCACATGAAGAATGACATGTCTTCTGCTGATGTGTTGAATTACATGCATACATGTGTAACACAATGGTGTCCTTTCCAATCTACAGTATGGTAATAGTGTCCCAATGCAAGGACATGTTATACTAACATGGGCCTTCAGCTGATGCAATGTTGTCTGTCCACACTACAAATATGCAGGGGCATACTGCACATTGAGCTGATGTGCATAGCCATTGCAGGGCATCATGTGGCTTCACGAGTGCTATACAGTGTGAGCTACTGACACAGTTCATAGCCATGACTATGTTCACATACAATACATATCTAATGTGGAATTTGACCCATGTCACTGAGCTGTATACACACTAAACTCTAATGTGGAATGCGTGACACAGGTCACAAAGGGTATACGGATGACACCCCTGCACATCTGCAACCATATTACTGATGCCTGGCAACTATGCCCACACATGGCTAATGTAGCAGTACTCTATGTCCCACATGCCATCTGTGTACCTCACACACACGAAGAGCAGGCATGACAGTGATGTCTGACACCAGCAAGGTGAATGTACTGTATCTGTGGCCTGATGTGATTGTATGTGTATGTTGTGCAACACATGTATGTATTTGGATACTGTATAGGTGAATGCTTTCATGTCATGAAACACTCAAGATGTTCAAGATATGTTATGTGGTAGTTTCATGTTATGCCTACACAAGCTGTGCACAGGCCTGTATGATGTTTAATGTTTCACATCTGCAATATCACCATTACACAAAGGCAATAGTTGCATTGTGTCGAGCCAATGTACAACAGAGTGTACACACATGTACATCAGTTCTACTGTGTGTGTTGCTTCATGTCTCTGGCCATTCTCCATGGCCATGTGTACACATGCTCTGTCCAGTGGTTGTGATGGTCATCTTATTTCACATGTCAGTGTTATTCCATATGACATACACCCATAGATGTCATATGCTCTACTGAGGGCAGGGTTATGCAGACAAAGGGTGGTATGTATGGTATGTGAGACATGTTCTGCAGGATAATTGAACAGTGTTGCAGTCAGCCCACTACATGTCATGGACAAGTCAGATAGCACATGACATTGTTTGACATTCATAGCAAGGGTATAATCCACAAGGGTGTATCCTGTGGGCCAGTCATACACCAGCTCCAACACATTTAGAGTGTGTGCATACATATTCTCTCTGTACAGTACTGTTAGTATTCCCAACATGTGTAATACTGATATGTAGTACCTGTCCCTACAGTGAAACACACCTCCACCAGTTGTCCACACATCTGACAATGACAGTTTGGAAGGTTTAGTGTAGATGTTTCATATAGTCTTCAATTATTTCACATGGGTAAACACTGTGATGCGTTGCAGGTCTGACGAGTGCCCATTAACAGGACTACCATATGTTATTTGCATGTGTGTTATGGCAGATAGCATGCAATTAATATGTTCCATGCAATATCAAACCTGGTGAATAATAACAATCTCACCTGACACAAGCTGCTGTCACTGCAAAATGCCAGAGTACCTAAACAGGAATGTCACAGCAGTAAGATCATTATCCACACCTGTGTGATAGCTACAGGGTGCAATGTCCATGTTAGCACATAAGCCAGTGCAATACACTATACTATGGAGTATACACATCTGTGCATACATAGAGTAGCATACATGCCTTGCATATGATGTTACATTTCATATTGTACAGTAACACGTAACTATGTGAAATATAGTTGTGTCATATGTGCAGTAGTGACTTACCAGGCAACTCCAGGCTCGGTGGTTGAGAGACACCCACCTGCACAATACCAGCTAAAGCTTGTGGATGGAGGTCTGCAGGTGTCCCCAGGTTGGCAAGTATCTCCTTTGTGCGTGTGAGTGGGGGCTGGGTGAGTGCCCCCCCACCTGTTGCACCTTTTTTCCTTGTGATTGCATTAGCATGTTGTTTTGCCCATCTTACGAGGTCAGTGCACTGTCGGCGCACCTGCTGATAGATGCGATTGTGACCACCAACATCATTTACCCTTCTGCAGAGTTCCTCCCACAGGGCATCCCACTGCTGTGCATCCTGTGGCACATGGCTAAAGAGTGTTGTATGGTTGTCAAGGAGGTATGGGACGAGGACCTCATCCTCCAAGCGGCTGTACACCGGCAGTCTGCTACATGGCATACCTGGAAGACATAATGATGGAGACAGGTCACAGTAACTTACAGAGCAGTACAGAAGTACAGCTGAACATACATGTGTATCACATTTATTAAGATTACAAATATGTCTTTGCAAATCTATATGACACTAACACCGCTGACATGTATAAGTCACACACATTTGACACTTACTGGTGATGTGATGTTATCGCCATATATGTGATGACATTGCTCATACACCATGTGGATGTTGTCTTGACATGGGCATGTCTGTTTGCCTGTACTGGTGTGTTTACCTATCAGCACATGTTTACCACAGGTTTACTGATAAATTTGTCATGTTGTCATCACACCATGTCACAGAGAGGGGCAATGTGCAGCTTCACTGGGCAGGGATGCATAGTATAGCAAGAGTATGTTAAGTGTATGGGACAGGGATCTGTCAGGCATGTTCTGATCCTTGTACTAGAAAGGTGGATGTCCATGAAGTATGTGTTTATTTGGGATCAGGATGTGTCAAGTGTAGCATGTGTAACACTCTGGGTTGGACATGGCTTTATTCAGGGTAGGCTGCATGCTACATAGTGCAGCTAGTGATTGGGAAGGGCAGTGTAGGCCATCTACACATGGTCAATAATCCTTAAAAGAAATATGTGATCTAGTATGTGTTACCTGGGTATTGAGTATGGCTGAGCAATTATCTCTATATTCCTGGATGGCACCCTGTCATAATTAGGGGTGCCACATATGACTACCTGTCTGGTTTGGTGAAGTAACTATCAAAAGAAAGAGTACTGTTCAGCTGCATCCCATACACACAGTTGCCATTATGTTGACCGCTGCCTAGGTGGTAGTTCATGGGTACAGGGTTTGTAACATAGGGGATGACAATGCAATACTTAGCTGTCAGACTGTGGCCATCCATCACACACCACACATCTGACACACTAGTGTCCTTCTGTACGTTGAATGCAGCACATATTGAGTTGACTATTGCTCCTAGTTCATATTCATTTGTAAACATCAATAGGCTGATGCCTTCTGTGTTAGTCTGTGTGGTATAGATAGCAAAGATGAGGGAGTACCAGGAATGAACCCTGTATTACTGTGGCTGGCACTGGTTTGATGTGTGAGTATTAGTCAGGCACCATCTGTAGTGTTGGTTCTGCCAGCAGTCCAGTTGCCAACCACTCCTGTGACATAGGAATATCCACCTAGTTTACTGAGTGTAGCTGGAGCACAGTATGGGTGATGGTGTCCTACAACCTGGCAAGGTCATGATATGCAGTGTGAATCAACCCTACTGTCATCTACATCTGTACCGAGTACATCAAATACGTTGATCACAGTTCATGGCCTTACAGACCAGACTAAGCAGGGTAGTTGTGCTCTATTTCCCATTATCAATGGTGTCTCTCCCTTTGTGGCATGTGATAACTGTAGCTGTGCACCATTCGCTGTGTACACAGCCTGACATAGAGCCATGATTGAACATGAGTTGTATGTGAATAGCTGAATTTTCTCACATTTGTATAGGATACACCCTGAGATGTTGACAGGTCTCATGAAAGCTGTATGTATGGCTTTAGAGAGTGCAGCTTGTACCTGCATAGTCATTATTACAGGGGCCCTGTAGTGTGCATGGATATATTACTAAGTGTACCTGTTGGGGGGAGGTGGGAGTGGGTTTAGGTTCTCCAAGACCCTATCTGGAGTAACGTGTGCTATTTCTGTAGGTGCAGCACTTCCCATGCCATAGTGCTGTGCAGCACGGCAGTTCTTGTCATTGCAATTATGATTAATGACACAGCTATAGAATGCTCTGTGTTTGGCCTCATAATATGTGGTGGATTAGTTTCACAGTAGCTTTGTGTGGTTTTATATGGTGTATCTGCATCTTACTGAGGCTGACCAGGGATCACCTACACGCATGTGTGTTCACTATTGCAACAGATACTACCTTCTGTGGTACAGTTTAAAGCAGGATCCCACCAGTTTGCCTTCTTGTTTGTGTTGGGTCGATTCCTGGTTCTGTTTCAATGGCACAATCACTGCACATATGTGACTGCTTAAGGTTCGTTTGTGTAGGATTCAGTATTTGCACATACATTGTCCATCAGCATGGGTGCCATGACAGTCACCACTCTGCTCTTAGGAAACATACAGACCTCCCAACCGTTCCGACTTACTCGGTTTTTACCGAGTTTTGGGGTCCAAATGAAGGGGTGACACGATTCCCGAGTGGCACCCCTTCATTTCCGATTTTTTTTTGCTATGTTTTTTAGTTTTTGTGCTGTCTGAGGTGATGTCATCATGTGCACAATGACGTCAGCTCCATCAGGCTACCAGCCAGTCGGAATTGAGCTCAAGGAGCTCACATCATCATTTCTGGCTGACCGAAATTGAATTGCGAGTGGGAATAGCAGAGGAACTTTGATAATGGCAGAGGAACTTGTTTGCGAGCAGGAACAGCAGAGCTATGAAGCTGAAAGGAACTGAACTAGAACTACTTAAGCTGAACGGCAGAGTTTGTGAGCAGGGATAATGGCAGAGGAATCAGGGTAAGCTTTGAAGCTAAACTAGTGTGTGTAAGCTGAACGGCAAAGGAATCATGGTAAGCAAGGAGCATGTGTGTGTGTGTGTGTGTGTGTGTGTGTGTGTGTGTGTGTGTGTGTGTGTGTGTGTGTGTGTGTGTGTGTGTGTGGGTGTGCCATTACAACCCTGTGCATGACTGCTCATCATGCAAAACCATTGACTGAGATGCAAAAATATGTAATAATAATTCTGGGAAATCCATTCTATGAAAAGCTTTGTACCTTAGTTGTTTTTCATTGGGGATGAGGTATGGAGAGTGGTATTAACTAAAACTCTCAAAATGGTCTGATCAATATACTATTTATTTCTGGAATGGATTATTCAAGCAAGTTAAGCAGGTTTAATATCTGTGATAACTTAATTTACTTATGATCTTAAGACTATTTTTTCCTTAAGAGGAAATAAATTATTGGCCAGGTCCTTGCCCAGTTTCATTAATTAATTAATGAATTAATTGCTTGATTAATTTTTATTTATTTTTTGCTGCAATTTTTTTTCTGAACATTGCTTATTGCAACATATTTTAACATTTTTCTGGCGGGTATGAAGTCCAAGGCTCAAATGTCATTATTACTATTTGAGTGCTATTTTTAATGATTTGCTAGCAAGCAACACATTTTATGAGGCACAGACTAAGATATGAGGCAAAAACTGGTGATGATGAGGTATGAGTGAAATAAATTACTTGTAACTGTAAATAAGTGGTGGTGTCAGCTGGAAAAGAATAGTAATTATAATACAAATCAGAGAGGTATATTCACGTGAGTCTGTCTGTTAAAAGATGGCAACAAGTTTTGTAGTGTGTACTAAGTGTTTTCACCCATCAAATCTGTGAGTATCTTCAGAGTATCCCTTCCTTGTAACACAATTCCATTTAATAGTACAAATAATCATCCACAGCCAATCATTTGCCATATTCTATTAATTAGTCAACGCCTCCTATGATAGACACACACTAACAATTTTAAAGAGTGTAAAAAAGTTCTAAAACAAAACTAGTTCTAAATATAGTAAAATAACTGCTGTTCTTAAAAAAATGATTGAGCAAAGACAAGTAGTAACGTAGAACTGTTTTAAATGATTTTATTCATATTTGCTATTTAATAGATTTATTCACTAAGTTAGGTTTTATGATGCCTGTCTGCTTCTTTAAGTAATTATATCAATTAACTAAGTTGATTGATTAATTAATAAGAATTTGTGTATATATAAGATGTAGAATCTGAGAGTGAATGTAAGATCTGATGAAGCTGCACAGCGAAAGCGCTTATCTTGTCAATTATTTATAATAAAGTACTTTGTTTTTTAAGTTCTACATTACTACTTGTCTTCGCTCAGTCCTGCAACTTTGATTTATTTTAACCTTGATTTTATACTGCTTGTACGAGCGTTTGCCAGTATAGCAGCAACCCTCGCTATTTACTTTAAAAAATGATAATAAAAAATATACTATAATATATATAAAAATGTATATAAAAATGATGATGTGTGGAAATAATTATCACACAGATATCTTATTAATACGTGCTATATAAATATGATCTAAAATATTATTAATTAAATATAGTAAATATGAATAAATATAATAATTATTGTAATTTTTATATGTATTTCTATTAAAAAGAGGTATTCAGACTCAAACCCTGTAATATCCCTAGCCACCACAATTTCTGATCTTTGTCTAGATGTATTTTGTGCTAGGAGTTGAGGTCTATGATGAGAAGTGAGATCATTTGTTTTTTTCTGTTGAGAGTTATGTTCTGAGCTTTGTCCAGATTTTTGTTTTGTTCTAAGAGTTGAGAGCTATGATGAGAAGTGAGAGCACAATTTGTATTACCCCATTATTGTTCTTGTGCTAACACTTCAGAGCTATGGTGAGTGAGAAATGAGAACTGAATTTGTATTCCCCCATTACTGGCTTTGTTTGTCCATTTGTTTGTGTTAAGAGGTTAAGAGCTATGTTGAGAAGTTAGAAATGAATTCACTAAATGATAGCCATTAAGTTTCAGCCCTCCTATTTTTTAGGAACCTTCTGATTTGGTATAGTGGTATGTTGATCTGACTGTAGTGCATAGGGCCCTGGGTTCAAAACTTGCCAGTGAAATGCATGGTGGTAACACATTTTATTCTAGCAACTTTACAAAATTATACAATTAATGTTTAAAATATGTTGCTGGTTTTTAACCTTTTGTCTCCCTCCCACCAAAAAACTGAAATTGAAAATAAGTGCGAGGCGCTGTGCAAGATGCCTATGGCTTACACTACTGTCATTCTATTTATAGAGTGAGTGTGGAAGTAAATTTTTATGATGGAAATGTTCTGAATTGGGCAGTTTTGTCATTACTGGTTCATGTGTTTTGTTTCATTGCCTGCAGTACAGCCTACTGGTAAAATGTTCAAACAATACATTTAGAATGTGCTCTAACAAGTGTGTTGTATTATACAAGGAATATAATTTAATAAAGTCAGGAAGGTGTATAAAGAAAAGAGCACATGTATGTTTCTTGTTTTGTGTGCAAGGGGCCAATGATTTGAAAACAGCCCAAAGGTAATCTTTATCCACCACTGGCCAGATGCATTTTCTTTGGATGTGGTATGGGTTTAAATGCTGTTTCAATGAATGTGAGTTTCAAAGACAGAAAAGTTTTAATGTCAAGCCTGTTTTCACTGTGAGACAGTATTGCTTTGTTTACCAGATCATGATGTCTATTAGTGTTTCTGCAATGTGCTGTAAAATGTAAAAATAAAATCCAAATAATTATTGTAGAAGTAAAGCAGTATGCATACATTAGTGTTTATGGTAAATGGGGCGAAATAGCCAGGTAATGGGACATTGGAATGGCTGCAGGGGGACTCTGGTGCCATATTTTGGCTGTCTGTTCTTCAGTTTGCATTTGAAAGTTGGTATCCCACAATTCCATTGGAGTGGGTGGGGCTTCATAATTATGTATGAAAATGAGATGTTAATCAGTGTACATATTTGTACCTAATTTTCATGGGCCTTGTCCAGATTTTTGATGTTTCCAGGGTGAGAGGTATGGAAACATAACATTGGCATTGGAGACTAACTATGTGTAGCATACTGTTAGCCCTGTTTGTGTGACTACTGTGATCCAGGTCAGTGGGGTCGATGGAATCCAACATGCATTGAGCACAGGTGTTGGCACATGAGGAGTCTTCCCAGTTCATAATGGAATAGTTGAGAGTAGCCATTATTATGGTTCTGTCTCAGACCTAATCTCACCCATTACAGCACATTATGACAGTTGGAAATTCTGCGGCATGGTGGGTGATCTGTCTCACGGTGCAATTTGAATTCCACTTTGGCATAAAGGTAGTTGCTCAGCATAATGCATCTGAAGTTATGCAAGTGAAACTAGCGTAGGGGTGTACATATCCTTCAGGAATATGGACACACCTGTGGCCCATGTGTTCCAATAAAGGATAATGGGCAAGAGCTGAGGTATGTGTTATAACATGGTTATGCAAGTGTGCTCTTCAGAGCATTGAAACATGTGTCAGCCACTGCACAGATATGTTCTCCATGTTAGGGATTGACATATGTGTGTCCATATAGTGTTTCTGACATGTATCATTGTGTAGCGTGTTCCACAGTTTATTGCTTGGCTGTCCATGTAACAGCAGTGGACCTTCACTTGAACTGTACATGATGAAGGCAATATAGGGAAAGCATAAGCTCTAGGCAGTATCCAGATTCCCAGGGTTGACAAATGCAGGCCCTATCTGGCAAAGCATCATGGTCTGTCAACCATGTTATCCCAGGGCAACAGATACTGGATGCCCTTCGACATGCACCACTATACTAGACAATTGTGGAATACAATCCTTTTGTCCCTGTACTGCAGCATCATTCTGGCCAATGGCAGAATGCTACCCAGGCCTTTGGACATACCTGCATGGGCTACAAGACCTGACAGTTCCTACATGTGTTTCCATGCAGTCCAGGCTACGGCATCACAGGTCCTACACAACAACATGGAATATGCCAGAGCCATGTGTATAGTTCAAAAGGTGGTCTGAGTGTATGGGTATGTGGCTAATCATGGCAGACAGGCAGCTGATAGTATGTATGCCCTCATATAGGTTGGTGTGTAACATAATGCTAGAGTTTGCATTTACAAATGAGTACTGTTGGGCATGTTTCCAGCTACATGTTCTGAGGTATGGCACAATTATGCAAACTATGTCATACAGTTTGTGTATTTTGGTGTCTGTCTCTTCCAGCTTGGGGGGGATCACTTGTTTGTCCAGATACTTAGAAGCGTCTGTGAATGTGTGTGATTTCTGGTAGTGTGTGTGGGTGTCCTTACTGTGTTCTGGTAAGGGTATGTGTTGGTTGTGTTGATGAGCTGCATGTGTTAACCTACACCTCATGACTTTCCAGTCCAGTCATGGCTGTAGATTGGGCTGCTTTCCAGCTTACCCCTGTAGCTGCATCCCAAACAATGTGTGGGGCATGGTGTTAGGTGGGTCTGGCAGTGTACATGGCATAGAGATTACATTCCCCCAGGATGGCCACATACACAAAGCTGACATTAGGAAACACCAGTAGCTGACTAGTGGACATGCCTGTATGAGCATTCAGTATTACAAGTACCAAATACTGTATTTAGTTTATGTATTGCCTATGAAGATGTTTTAGACGGTGATGCTCACATGTAAATATTTGTGTTATGGACGTGACAACACTGGCTATTACAGAAACATTATAGCTACCTTTAGCAGCAATCCTCCTTTGAGGAACACATCACATCCTGATAGTTGATTACAGATGATGTAAGTGTCTACAGGTCTGTTTCCTTCTCTGGGTATATGCACATATATCCACAGGATCATGAGCTCTGTTGGGCACAGACACCCACACTCCAAAAAGAGTCATGTATCAATAGACTCTGATGCCACTATCAACATGATTAGGATATAATCAGATAGTGTGAACCATCACCTATGAAGTGGCTATTACACATGGCAGCTGTCTCCTACATCTTACACTCCTACTGTAGATGTTACACTGGAGTTAAAGATGATATGCAACCTGTTTCATTACCAGTGCTGTGCACTACCTTACATACAGTATGTGCAAGCGGCTGTTAGGTTGGCAATGAGAGGTTGGGCTACACAAACCTGGTAGTTCAACCAGTGTGTCTCTATTCTCAATAGCCATTCTATGTAGGTGTGCACATAGCCATTTGGCCCAGACCTGTAACAAGGGTCACTACACATTTGCATAACATGTACACATGCACAGCTGTTATTGCTTGCAAATGATACTAGAGAGGACCAGCCCTGTAACAAGGGTAACTACACATTTGCATAACATGTACACATGCACAGCTGTTTTTCTTGCAAATTATACTAGAGAGGACCAGCCCTGCAACAAGGATCACTACACATTTGCATAATATGTACACATGCACAGCTGTTATTGCTTGCAAATGATACTAGAGAGGTCCAGCCCTGTAACAAGGGTCACTACATATTTGCATAACATGTACACATGCACAGCTCTTATTGCTTGCAAATGATACTAGAGAGGTCCAGCCCTGTAACAAGTGTCACTACACATTTGCATAACATGTACACATGCATAGCTGTTATTGCTTACAAACGATACTAAAGAGGTGGATATTACATCTGTTATGTGCATGGATAATTACCTGGTTCTTCCAATTATCTTTGCTATCATTCTGCTAAACTGTCAGATGAATACAAATGATATGTATCCTGTTATTCAGTATTGTAATTGCCAATAGACATAACTACTGTTTGCATAACATAACAGAACTGCTATGTAGAATAGAATACAGATCTGCCTAAAATACTGTACATTACGCTGTTATTGGCACAATATTCCACAATGCACACCATATTTGCATGGTAAGCACACCTATAACATGTTCATCTTACTTACACCCATACATATGTCGACTGTTACAATATATTGACATATACCATCCCCTGTTATAGCACATACTTGTTGGACCAATCCTGACACTGACAGTGGCTGGAAGCGAATTGGTGGGTTCCAAGCCCATATCATCCCTTGTGGTGTATGCAGAGTTTGCCATGTGACCTACAGCAGTACACACATTGAATACAAGCATTACTACTACTCAACAATACATCGCTACAAGATAGCTATTTCCACTATATGCAGTGATTACACTGTAATTCTTACAGAACAAGTACTACATGCACAGACATACTACATGTTATACATACCTTCTTAGTAACAGAAGGTGTTATTGACTAGAATAATACTCGTTTTTGGTTCATCTTTCAGTGTTTTGTACTGTCCTACAGGTAGATACAGATAGTTTGAATGTGTGACAAGGCAACCTTTTATAGTTACAGATCAGTAAGATGTGCTATCCCGATAACCAATTGGTGTTCCTAAGTAGCTAATTACATGCACATCAGCTGCGCTGCTACTGCCTTAGCCAATACCATGGCTACAGTGAAGTATAATTGAGTATTCCACCTGGGCATTGTCCCCTTGCCTTACTTGTGAGGAAGATAGTGTGGAAGCATTGTTTGGAATCTATTGCAACAGCTGTATGGAGATGAAAAGTAATATATTGTGTGTAATGCCGAGAGGATTTGGTCTAAATGTGAGTACTGCTGTTATATTTCTGAACATTGCTACTTGTGCAGGGTTTGTCTGTACCTAATTCTTCTGCATATGTTTCAGTCTGGCCAGGTTGTTTGGCCAGCTCAAGGCTGGATAGCTATGCATATAATGTTAGGGGGTTTACAGTGTGCTTACCAGACATATTTAGTTTGGTGTTACTGTGTATCATACTGTGCTGATAATCAGTACTCGGTAACACTTCCTGGTGTATGAACCTTTCAACCCTCTGAAACGGGATTAGTTCATACAAACCCTTTTACATCAGCAGCTGTTCAATTGTATAACGGGAACTATTTCACATAAGGCCATGTTAGTGTGTCTGTGTCCAGGTATGTTAAAGTTTCAGCAGATGTTGTATAGTAGCTGAATAATTGGTTATGGTATGACAGTATGTATCGATGTAATTATTTTGGTTGTGGGGTAGATGGTTTCCATTTCTTGACTGTACTCTCATGTCTTCACTTTGATTGAGCTGTATTGATGTTCCCTCATTACTGTTAACCTCATTAGTCTGTTCATCCTCCAAAAGGTTTTGGTCCCTAAGGGTGTTCGTCTGAGCTCTTGTAGACTGGGGTCTAGAGGGAATCACATCCCGTGGAATGTGAGATCTTTGATTGGTCTGTGATGTTGGAGGTTGTGGGTACACTCTGACTTTATTGTGGTTCTTAATTAAAATGTCCAGCTCTGTAGCTTATAACATTATTGCAAGGGTTGGACAGGACATTGTTGAAACACAAAAAACTACAAGTAGAAATAGCATACTTGCGGCAGTGTATAGCCAAAGAAATGTCCCTAAAGGGTTTTAAGATCTTTTACATACCCAATGGGATTAGTATTAGGTTTGGCTTTTCACAAAGACTTGATTACACTGTTTAATAGACAAGGAATAGAACTGTTAAACTTGATGGTTAAACATTATAAAATGACGAGTAACCAATTAATCAAGGAAGCTACAGAGCTGGACATTTTAATTAAGAACCACATGGATTTCAATCTGTATACCTTTGATTACAATAGAACTTTTACAAGTATAGATTTACATTTAAAGAAACTGAAAGAAATGAAAATTAAAAAGTTAAACCTAGACCGGCTGGCTTACAATGAAGGCGGAGTATACCCATAATAATAATAATAATAATAATAATAATATAAAAAAGTAATACTTTTGTACCATCTAACAGAGTTGACATAGCAAAATTATTGATTGATTTGAAAATGTATGTAAGAAAGTTAAACTTGCCATTTATGTTTGCTGATAAGAATATGTCACAAAGTAGTGCTTTGTACATTCCAAGCACATTTTGTCCACCTTTGCATCCTTCTCTAAACCTTTTTGAGCAGATATGCGAGCTAGATTTCAGAAATTGGTTAGTGTACAGTAGCAGGTATACCAAGTGTTTTCCTAATATTAGTAAAGAACAACATACCTTGTTGGAATTATTACAACAAGCCCCGGTACGTGTAATGACACCAGATAAGGGGGGAGGCCTAGCAATTATGAACTCTGAGGATTATGTTGGTAAAATGGGTCAAATTTTGAACAGTCCAACTTATCAATAAGTATCTAAAAATGAATTGAATCAGGCCACCCGAAAAATCAACTCACATTTAAACGAGATGTTCATAGAAGCAAGAATCACGTTAGAGACTTTCAATTATTTAAGTATGCCAGCTCCTAGGATCCTGACTTTGTTCGGGATCCCTAAAATACATAAAATGTATATGATCCCCCAATGAGATCGCTAGTAGACGTGAGAGGTAGTTTAACCTACTCTTGGGTGAAATGGCTAGATCAAACATTGAAAAAATACGTTGTCCAAGAAAAACATGTGTAAGGATTCATGGACTTTTTTGTCACAAATCAACAACTTGTCGTTCCAAGAGAATTTAAAATTTTTAACTGTGGATATCAGGGATCTTTGTTCATCAATTCCCCACTTAGAGGGAATTGAATGGTTTAGTTTCATGATAATACTCAGAGGGACACCCCTAGATGAAGTAGCACTTATAGAGGAAATGTTAGATAATATCTTGTATAACAACTATACTACATTTGACAACAAGTATTACATTAAAAAAAATAGGAGTAGCTATGGGATCCCCATGTGGGGCAAGTTATGCCAATCTTGTCATGGCTTTCTGGGAATGGGAATTTATTTTCAGCAAACCAGACATCAAAAGGCAGATCCATTTTTTCACCCAATTCTTTGATGATGTCTTTTATCATTTTTGATGGGGAAAGGGAACAGGCTGAGAGGCTGCTCTTATATTTAAACAATACAACAGACTTTTTGTCATTTACATACACTTTTGACACACACAGGGTTGCATATTTAGACGTAGACCTTAGTAAAGATTTGGAGAAAAAATGTTATAAGGCAAAAATTTTCAGAAAGGAAACTTATTCAAACACCTTTCTACATTTCAGCAGTAGTCACCAGTGGCATCAAAAGAAGTCTGTAATAAAAGGAAAACTTGTCAGAGCAGCACGTATGGTCACACAAGAAGAGGATTTCTTGAGTGAATGTGACACGGTCAGAAGGATGCTTTTGAAGAGAGATTATCCTGCTCCTCTATTTGCTTCCATTAGAAAGGAAGTTATGTATAAAATAGAACATGGGGCATTCCAGCCTATTCTCAATATTAATAGGGTGAGAACTGAATTGAACAGCCTCGCACTTAATAGTGAAGCAAAAAATTATACAGTGTCTCTAATTGCCCCCTTTTGTAGTGATGCCAGTAGGATTTTCATGATCCCAAAAAAGAATTGGGAGGTGATAAGAAGAGACCCTGAGTTTGCAAGGAGTGTTAATAACTTTCAATGTATTACATATATGAGGGGCAGGAATTTAAAGAACATTTTAGAGACCAAAAAGCAAGTTCTGAACTCTAGGACTGGGTTGACAAAATGATTTATGTGTAATTATTGTCAACACATGGAGACAGGGAGAGATTTTACTATCAGTAACGTTACATACACAACAAGGAACAAATTTAACTGTCAGTCCAAATCGATTGTTTACAGAGCACAGTGCCAACAATGCCAAGTTTTCTATATAGGGAAAACAAATCGTAGACTAAGAGAACATGTTTACAAACATCTTTACCACATGAGGAACAAGAATCCGGTCAATGCTTTAGCTAGACATATCATTACTAATCCTGATCACAATTTTAAGTTTAGAGTGATTGATGCAATATTTCAAGATGGACATGGGGGTCCAGAATCCCTTCGTTTGGAACAACTGTAATTGAGCTGGCAACTTCTTACAGGTGATTGCTTCTTTCCAGGTTTAAATGAGGTGTATTCCCTGTCTTGCATCTTGAAGTTAAAGAGTTTAACAAGGTAAATTGAATTATGAGTGGCTTCTTAAAAATGTTAAAAAAGCTAAAACGTTGGGTTTAACAGAGAGTGTTTAAAATACTTCAGTTGACAAGAATCAAATATCTGAGATTCATTCAGGATTATGACTGGAATATAAATTAATTCCAGGTTGTCTAATGTGATTGCGTTCTTGCTATGTCCCCCCCCCCCTTACCCTCCCTTTTGAAGAACTTGTGTAAAGGAATTCTTTTGTGGTTCCCTCCAAGGATGTTATTTTGGAGGGGTAGTGCCAGCAAGAACTGACATAACTGTATGCTTCCACTGATGCTGAATATAAGATATGTACAGCGACTTGATAGATTATCCATTTGTAATTAGTTTTATTTAATTGTTTTATTCATTCTAAAAGGCATATTTAGAATGTCTAAAATGTTTTATGGTAGGTAATTTAAGGGTAGATGTAATAGATTTTGAAGTTACACTGAAGTCCACACTACCACAAGTTGTGATCAAGAGATGTTAACGTAAAAACTTCTTGATGCACTTATTGCTTTTTTAAATCAAATGTAGCCCAATTGACTGGTGGTCACATGATTGTAATGTGGAGAAGTATTTAAACTGGAGTGGTATGCATTGCAATTTCTTATGTCTGATGAAGTCCCACCAGTGAGTGGGATGAAAAGTGCTTCATTAAACTTCGTATTTTATTTTATTTTTGGCACCTTGTCTCACCTTGGTCATTTGGAGTCTATTAGTCTGTTTACCTTCTTTCAGTTTAACGTAGATATAGGTATAGACATATCTATATACATATACTGATATATCTATATATATATATATATATATATATATATATATATATATATATGTATATATATATATATATATATATATATATATATATATATATATATATATGTATATATATATATATATATCTATAAATAATATATAAGCCAATACATACATATATACATAGATACGCATACAGACATCGATATATATGTATATATCCACATGTCCACATATAGACAGTGAAGCTGGTAGGCCTAAAGTATGTTCTCAACACTGCACAGTCCTGCAATACATGCATAAAATGTGCAATGTGCAAATGTCAGTATGCATCCGCTCATTGCAGATTAGGCAATTTTGTTGTGGATTGCACTATAGTGGGGATCGGGAATAATTGCCTCTCCCCACTGTAGTGCACACTAGGAGTTTGTATATCATAGTAGGGAGGTTGTGGGGGCCCAGCCCCCCAGAGGGGGGTGCAGGGAGTCATGCCCCCCCATTACGATATGTATTCCAACTTACAGTTCGAGTGTCAGCGAAGACGCCTGTAGAACTGAAGTTCTCTTAACTGTGGTGCAATAAGAAATGACGGGTTAGTCCTTTCGGTTTGCAGAAAGTTCCATTCGAAAGAATGAATGTCCCCCTGTCAAAGGTGAACACATATATATCAGTATAGGCATATATGGACATACATCTGTAGATGTAACTGGGAACATAACCACAACATATATGTCCACATGCACCATTGATGGTTTTGAGAGACCCAATCAACTTAAATCTGGCATGGATAGGTACCCCCCCTCCAGCCAAATACGTCTGGCCTGCAATACAATACCAATCTTAACAAATCCCATAAGCAGGACCCTACATGACAAGGACAGTACATGTTAACAATACTCCATCCCACCTGTAGGACGTAAAGCTGGCATTACTTACATATCATGCAGTACAGTCAAGTGACATGTCATGCTTGGGGGAATCCCCTGGGCAGATGCAGTAAGTAGATGGGATCCCTCATAAAATCCAATAGCCCTACACCTGGCAATGGTTTCACCAATGTTGACAAGGACATCCACAAACCCACCATGTCAGCTGGGAACTACCATCCGGTAGCCTGATGACTGTGGTCTGCAGGGACATGGAACATACCAACAATGAACCCATGGCCAATGTCACTAGTTATCTCAACACATGGGACTCTTCCAATGTTGGACTTGTCAAAGGCAGAGAATACAACCTGAACCTGGTATACCTCCTTAACCCAATCATGACAGGTGTAGAAGAGGGCTAGGAGGTGCACAATGTCTATGTAGATCACAGCAGGCTTTTGTACACCATCCCACTTGTAGGAATGTGTGTAGTTGTTACAGGATCTACCTCCGTTCACAGGATATGTTTCCACCACGACTGCTTGGCATATGCCAACATACCACAGGCACCATCCAATAGGCATACAGTCCTTCACAGGTCATATATGTGCCAATGCCCTCCTCCACGCTGTTGAGGTGTGCATCACTACTGGGGTTGCTATAACTCACTGGGTGTGGCTGTTGTGGACATGACTGCCATAATTGCAGTTACTGTTGCATCTATCCCCCCCCCCACATAGCTGTCTGTAATACTGTACAGTGCATGTCATCATCCTGTTAGTTGTTGTCTACACCATTCACAGTAATTGAACACCTCACACCCTCCTAAGGGTAGGGCTATGCCACCAGCATTGGCACACATATGTTACTTAGGTGAGGATCGCAGCAGAGTGGGGAGAGGGGCATGCACCCTGCTGTTAGCATGTTCAATGTCATCCACACTGCAGACTGCATATATAGCACTGTGTGGTTGTGTCTATCCTGTCTTGGTGGGATTACATGTGCAACAGATGTGTTACTCGCACGGGGACATATCTCCATGTGTACAGTCCTGTACCTGTCCTGCACCTAACCAAAAGAACTCTGTGTTATACCCAACCATGGCATGTTATACCCAACCATGGCATGTGTTCCACCCACTACATTTACTGGTGTCCATTGTAGAAGGCCTGCTGACACCACTACACCCATCAGCCATATGGCACATGGACAAACATAACACAATCTGAACAGATACTGGTGACAACAATACAACAGTGTTAATTAAAGCTATGATGCATCATGGCTGCACAGCTATACCTTCCAAGATATTAGCATTTCACTTTACTGCTGACAACATGCTACACATCATTCCATTACTACTCTGTTGTACAGTCACCCCGTGCATCAGAACCATGTTAGCCTGTCCCTGCATCAATGTTACGGATGTCAGGCAGTGGCACAGGTATCATTATATGCACAGGGTGTATTGTTGGTTTGCCAGATGCCTAGGTTGAGCCATACAATTGACAAGATGTGTGTGTTTGAGGGGGCTGAGTATTGTTATGGGCCACTGGTGATGTTGTGTGTGCAGGCATGTGGTTGCCCTAGGTTCGTTGTTTATGTGTGTGTTTCTGCATGCACACAGTTCCTCCATGTGGCTGCTCTATACAGGGAATTGTGGGACAGCTGCAGACTATACCTGGCAGGGTTTGCAGTTCACTGTCTCTGGCCATGGACACGGGACCTGTGCCTGGCAGGGGTGCTACAGGCAGTATCAGGTACAGAGCCAGACCGAGTACTGTCCCCCGAGTTTGACAGACATACACTGGATCCAGGTCCCTCCTGGGACTGGCCAAGGCCACGTGCACATGGTCTGCTCTGACAGGTTGTGAACAGCCCCCCACAGTGCTGGGACTGGAAATGCCACTATGAGAGCAGCTGTGACTGTTTGGACATCCACGGCAACCTCCAACTGCTGGTGTTGCTGACATACGTCCATGTGGCCATTGCAACCATCCCACCCTGTCCTGATGCATGGACATGACATTTTGGATGAGTTAAAATGTTTCACCCCCACCATCTATCCATGACCTTGGTGTAATTGGCACCTGCTAGGTCACAGATGCTGTCAGTTACAAAGGTGCGATGAGCCCTTGCACCCTTAGATCCTGCCTAGTGTACCATGCCATTCATGCCTGTGCCTCCATGACAGTCTGGAACATGTGTGTGGTTGAAATAGATGTTGCACGTCTGCCAGGTGCATGAAGACCAGCAGTGCTCCTATGAGCACCCCTGCACATCTGCCTATGTGATACCTCGCCATACATTTGGTTATGGCTGCTGTGTCCTGACACACATGCCATAGATACCACACAATCCTGGCCCATGCCAACCGTAGGCTGCTCCTCAGCTAGGGCCAATGATGAGGAAGTGTGTAGAGGCAGTGTGACTGCGTGCGTGGATGGTGTGGATACATGTGGGTTGTCAATTAGTGGCCCAGCTGCAGCCCCTGATGACCCTTCCTGTGCCTCAACACACCTATCTTCATGGTCACTGTTTGTACCAGTGACATCAGATTCCCTGCAGGAGGACCCAGCCCCACCTCGTCACCTGTGAGGGGAAAACAGGGAACAGACTGTAAGACCTGTACAACACTGCTAAACAGTAAATACACACACACACACACACACACACACACACACACACACACACACACACACACACACACACACACACACACACACACACACACACACATGTGCAGACATGGCCACACACACAGACATACACACATGCAGTCGACATACAGGGCAATCCATACACTGCACCAGACAGCACATACAGACAGCTCCCGTAACCCCATAAAACACACAATAGCAGGCAATGGTGCAGGACAGTATCACACACATACCTGTAATTACACACATATCAGCATGCAAGACATGTGGGGCGGAACAGCATGCAGTGCAAATGTAGTCAGTCCCTGTCACCAACATTATATATGGCTGTGATGCATGGCTTCTGTTTGTAGGTGATGGCTTTCCCCCTGGAACCCACTGCACCCATGTCCACAGTGTTGCTGTGCATCTGTTCAGCACCCTGGCATGTACTGTGCAACATACCTCATGGGTGTACACACCATTGCAGGATGTGTCTCTGTGTGTGAGGTGTGTTTCCACTGCTGCTCACAGCCTCTGTGTGTTCCTGGATCATGTGTGGACATGTGTTTAGTGACTGCTTGATGTGTATTCACACGTCATCATCAATGGTGCATGTATGAGTGGTAGATTACCATTAGACCAACCACAGAGACATTGTACTGTACCTATGGTGAGTGTAGAGACCATTTTTGTCCATGATTGGGCCCTGGCTGATATTGCCTGTGGTACACATTGGTTCATAGGTGAGTACTGGTCTATTGGTCCTGGGGCATATATAAGCCTAGCCACAGGGGTTCCCTGCCATGCACCACCCACTAATGTTATTCCCCTGTGACCCTGTCAGGCTGTGGCACACACATGGTACCCAGGGTGTATTCCCCATTCCCCATCCAATTGCCAAGTGTTTCTGTCAAGAGGGCCAATGAGTAGCATTGCCTGACATGTATGGTAGTGCATTCCAGAGTGTGGTGCTTCCCCAGGACAGGGACCTATCCCTCCAGTATGTTCTGTGTAATGTGTTGATTAGGTTTAGGAACATGAAAATAAAGTGGGCACGAATCAATAGAAGCCGGTTAAACTCCAAAAAACGAATTTAATACAGTGAGCGCTTTCGGCAAGGTTCTTACCCTGCCTTCATCAGACAATCAAGTACAAATCAATTAAGCCCATTTAAATACAAAAACCGTTTACATCAATTAACTTATTTAACTTTTAAAAGGCAATCACACCTTATCAGGTGCCATTCATACATACTGCCATAACATTCAGCTAAAATAAAAGCAGTAGAATATATCCAATAAGTTAATATTGATAGGTACATATCAACTTTCTGATATTTAAATTGTAATGTGTACTAGATTACATAATATTACAAAAAACATAAAAAAAATGTCACATTTAAAAGGTGAATAAGCACTGCGTAAAAATGCGTAATCACATAACACTGCAAAGAAGTGCAAAGTAAATCGAAGCCCAAACCAAAGCTGAAATAGACAACTAGACTTGAAACTGGAAATTAGTGTAAGCATATTAATAATGCTGGTATCTAGATACTAGATCATATTCATCCCTGCAAAGCTAACAGTTTTAAAACACATTTAATAGAAATATTTTCGTTGAGCCCTGGGAACAGATGTGCTTTAGTTCTTATTTGCCACATCAGTTCATCGACCTCCAATAATATTTGCCAAGGCCCTCCTCTAAAATCTTGAAGTCTGTGCTGCAAAATAGTAAACTTGAAATTATGTCATGGGTGGTCTGTACAATGTTTTGCTAAAGCATTGTTAGGGTCTTTTTTAGTGATGGCATATATGTGTTCGTAAATACGCTGTTTAAGCTTTCTTTCAGTCTTACCAATATAATATGCTCTGCATTGGGAACATAGTGCAACATAAGTGACACTTTTAGTGTCACAATTGTATCTACATTTTATTTTGTAAGATAAGATGTATCATTAATATTCAATAGGTGACCCACCAAAATGTGCTTGCATTGGGAGCAAGCTCCAAACTTGAACATATTTATGTTTGTGTTTGACTGAGTGCTTCTTTTACCCTCCAGAATGGCCTTTAGATTCCGGCCCCTCCTAAAGGTGATCTTAGGACTTGTGCCTAAATATTTAAAAAGCCTTTCATCACCATTAATGATATCCCAATTTTTGTTGATTATTTCTCTAATACAATGATGGTCTAAAGAAAAGGTACATAAAAACCTAGTTTGAGGGTGATTAGTGGACCTCCTGTCAGGAGACCTTTCCAATTCTGCAGGGCTACCTTGGTCAAAGACTGCCTCTGAAGATTTTGTCTTGTGATTGTTCAAAATAGGAACAAAGTGTCCTGTAGTTCTTTTAAGCAACACTTCTTTTAAAATATTGGCTACCATATATAATGGATAGCCTCTACTCAAAAACATACTCTTGAGGTTATCACATTCAGACTCGAAATCTGAATTATCAGTAATCATTCGAGCCGCCCTTACCATCTGGCCTTTAACTACAGCCTTCTTCTGGTGTTAAGGGTGATTACTGGTGTAATGCAAAAATGCGTTTGAGTACGTAGGTTTTCTGTATATTAAACTTTTGTACCTACTATTAGCTTTATCACTGATTAGCAAAATATCTAAATAGTTTATGGAGGTTTCACTAAAAACATAAGTAAACTCCAAGAAATTGGTGGTTGAAGTAATTACTTCAATTAATTCGGGTATGAGTGAAATGTCACCTTTCCAAATGCAAAACATGTCATCCTGGTACCTAGTGTACCAGGAGACATGATTTTGGAACATTACATTAGGGAATAAGAAGACATTTTCCCATTGTGCCATAACGGCATTGGCAAAACTGCCACCGCAAGGGGACCCCATGGCCACCCCTGACTTCTGCAAATAGATTTGTCCTTCAAAAGTCATAAAATTATTAGTTAGGACAATTTCTAGAAGTGATTCAACCAAATAGATTTCTTATTATGAAGAAATTCCCTTATCCACTCTATCCCTATTTGTTGTGGAATGACAGTGTAGAGGTCTTTTATATCAATTGTCAAAAAACAAATATTGTGTTCATATTCTAAGTTGTTAATATTACTTAAAAAGCCTCACGAGTCCCTACATATTTGGGGCTCACTTTCCACTAAGGGTTTAAGAATGGTATCTACATATTTAGCACAGGCGTAAGTTATTGACCCATGCCCGTCAACAATAGACCTAAATGGCGGACTATAAATAGTCTTGTGAATCTTAGGAGAACCAAATAGTGCCGGTGTTCTTGGCGCTAATGTAGATAAATACTGGTGTAAGTCGAGATCAACATAGCCTTCTAAAATTAAATCATTTAGCATTGTTCTAATATATTTATATGCTATATTGACTTCATTAAGGCTTACCATAGTGTAGGCGGTTAAATCCAGTAGTTTTTTCATACTTTCGACATACACAAAATGATCCATGAACACCAGACCACCCCCACCTTGTCTGGCTTCATCACCCTTATGTTACAATCTTTCAAGAATCTTAAAAAATCATATTCAAAGTCAGTGATATTGTAAGATTGCCTTTGTTGCTTATTCCTAACATTAATAGCCCTAAAGTCCATCTCACAAGTTCGCTCGAAGAAACTTAAGTTAGGATGTAATGGGGGGTTGAACAGACTTGAAACACGGATGGAGTTCACCATACTGGAAGTCTCACTGAGAAGGAGATTTAGGTTCAACTTCCTAACAAACAATTTCAAGTCCACTATCATCTTTACTATGTCCATTTTCTTTGCTGGAACAAAGGTTAAACCTTTCGATAGAAAATCAACCATTTCCTGTGCAATGTTAATGATAGTGTAATTGTAAATAGAAAAGTCACCTCTTGAACTTGTGTGAATACGTGGAACCACCCCGAAATCCGGAACTATCTCCTCCGCTGTTTCCTTCTGTTTCTCGTTTGAGTCTGGTTCTGACTGGGCGGTTGACTGGTTGGATGCATTTCCTGATTCTGGTGAAAACCCTGCTGTTGATATTGGTCATTGTTATCCATATTGTTATTGGCATTAATGTTGTTATGATAATGCCTGTTAGGGTTGTTACTGTTGTTATTACTGTTAGCCCCATTATTCCTGATATTATAGTTGCTACTGTTATTATTGGTAGCGTTGTTAGTTATAAGCCTCTCGTTTCTTCTTTAGGGCTGTGGTACAGGGGGTCTTGTACCATCCCATTGTCATTTGCATTATTGTCATCGAAAGTCACTATATTAGAAGCAAAGACAGTGTGTCCAACCCTGGGGGGCTTAGGAAAAGCCCTATTATTAGCATAATCATTTTGATCCCTTGCAAGTTTTTTCTTTTTGGTTGCCAAAAAGTTTTTCAATCGATGATTCGATACTGGTTTTGGACCCTGGAGCATGTGTTAGCAGAGGGAGCATGATATTGTTATATGTAGCATGTTCAACTGGTCTGTGTATGACATAGCTGTGTATGTTGGGCAGATGTCAACTGTGCCTGGGCAATATGCACTGGAGTGTAGCCACAGTTGTCTGAAATGGACTGTGTATTGCATATGTTTGAGACTGGTAATCCCATTAGTGAGGTGTGTGTTGTGTCAGTGCACATGTGCAGCATGCATTATGGGTAGGTGTGTTAGACGTGTACATGGCCTACACCTTAGCTATGACATGCACAGTGAATTGCCAAGCATAACCTCAAACCATACCCACCGGCATCTAGCCGCTGCTTTGCTAGTATCTGAGAGGTACCTGCATTGACATGGGATAGAGTTGATGTCAGTGGCCACAGCTGTGGCATTACTACAGGATGGCTGCAATATTACAGTACAACAACAGCTGAAGTCCACAGTACTACAGTTTATGCATTACTGCTTATCAGTACTACACAGCAACATACCCTGCATCTCACATATTCATGATCTACCTTTACAGATGCATACACTACAGTAGTCTACTGATATGACCTGGAACATTACCTGCATGCTCAATGGGTGGTGTGTGAGTATCACCCACCTCCATGACCGCATAGGTCTGGAGCTCTTGCTGGCAGGCAGGTGCCAACAGGCTGATGAGCAGCTCCTCCACTCTAGTGAGGGGGGGTGTTATGGCCCCCCCCCCATTGCAAGGTGGTCACTCCGCATGGCAGCGGCACAGCATTGTGCTTGCCGGAGCAGGTCACTACAATGGTGGCGGATCTGCTCATAGGTTCGGATGTGCAACCCCAACTCATTCACCCTGCAGACCACATCAGTCCACATGGCTGTTCTCTCCTGCTGGTCCATGCTTGTCCATGAGAAGAGCAGCTGATAGTTGTGAATGATGCTGATGATGATGATCTCCTCCTCAGCGGTGCTGTATGCAGGGTTTCTCGGGTGTACCATACTCCCCGAAAGACATAAGGATGAAAATATGTCTGAGCAACTCATATGTCAATTTTACCATAATACAATACACATATCAGTCTCCCACCACCGTATCAGCTCCAACATAATGTTCACACTACGCTAGTGGTATGTGTCCAGTTTGTGTATCATTGGGCCATATATTGTATTGTACAACACTTTTTGCTATGTGGTTACAGACATGCTCCCTGTGGGGACATTAGAGTTGCAGGGCTGTTACAGGGTATTTCACCTGCATGCCATTGTCACTGCCACTATGCTACCACATATGCATGTGGTAGGCCTGCTATGTAATTGCTACACATCTGCCATTCTGTAGTATTGGGGATATCTATGCATGCTGTGGGACATGTTCAGGGATTGTGTGGACTATTGCAGCCCACATATTTTCCATGACAGTTACACACCAGTATGTGTAGGGGTTATTTGCCAGCAAGAGCACCACTCCAACCTAATGTGCATGTTACCAGTCCACATCACATCAGTGGCCCGTCATGGACCCTCATTATCTACTGTTCCATCTCTACATTCATGTGGAACCACCTCTGGGGATGGTGTCCCCTCGATGGAGCACACAAAGACATGTGTCTGTCACCCAGGTAGGTCAGAGGTATTGGGCATAGGGAGGTCCACAGTGACATGGGGTATGTGCTATATCACCTGGAGGCATGCAGTACTCATACTCAAGGTTCGACATGCATATCCCTCCTGCCCAGTGCACAGCCCAGGCACCTTTATATCCATGTAGATGCTGTCATGACTGTCCATGGGTTGGCACCATGTTCACTTTGTTCCCATGTGGGGGCTCAATGGCCTCCACATTCCAAATGTAACTAACTGTCCACAGTGTTTAACCACCACATGTGTCATATACCAGCTCTGTATGCTGTCTTGTTTGTCAAAAAAACAGACCTACAATATGTGCCTAATACCATTCACCAACATATATATCCCACCATCCCATATAATTACAATGTGTTCCCAGCATGGGTTACACACCTCACTCCACATTCCTTCTTGTAGCCATGTACTGATGTGTAGGTATGTTGTGTATTGATGTGTGATGTTCTCTCACACATGTGATGGCAGGTAAATGTATTGACATGTACATATATATATATATATATATATATATATATATATATATATATATATATATATATATATATATATATATATATATACATATATATATATATATATATATATATATATATATATGTTGACATACATACACACACACACACACACACACACACACACACACACACACACACACACACACACACACACACACACACACACATCTATCTGTATATATAAATAAATATATATATATATATATATATATATATATATATATATATATATATATATATATGTGTGTGTATATATATATATATATATATATATATATATATATATATATGTAGATATCATTTTGTGTTGTTTATATACCTATATAAATGTATAACTGTTCAAGGTTCTGTACACATACACAGCTGTGAATATGGATCACACATATATGTGTCTATATGTGGGGTGCATAATCTGGACCACACTCATGTACCCTCTTTAGTTCACAGCTGAACTGTTCTGCCTTGCTGCAACACAGACAGGTGTCAAATGTGAACACAGACTAACATTAGGGCGGTATATATGGTGAGAAACTTTAGATACGCATATTATACTGCTATGGAAGTTGGGCATGCTATGTTACACTTTAACATGACTTTCCTGCAGGTGGTGTGGTCTCTCACCCATGTGTTTATCATGGTGGTATTAATACCCCCACCAGCCATTGGCCACAGTAATTTACAGAACACAGATATCATGGGGCACATCTTTGCCATTCACTGCTGGTCTGCACATTTGACAGGTATGTCCCACTGCCCACAGGAACTGATATTACTGTCCAGTGCAGTTGTTGAGCACAACATCATTACAACAACAAGTACTGATGGCACATATACATCCTTTCACAGTATACATTTTATTATTCTCTGCCATATACTACGTGCCAGTAAATGAATATCTGTTTCACATACCTGTTATGTTGTTTCTGCTGTAACACAACCCTGAGCTTTGTGAACATTCTTGAAGTTTTTTTTTGTCTCTCTCTCTCTCTCTCTCAGTCTCTCCAGTAGAGTGATTGAGCTGGTTTGAATAGATTGCAGCATGCTTGTGTTGGTATTGCACATGATCTGGTGGTGGCCTCTGCACCAGTCAGTGTCCACCAGTTGCTAATTGCATGCAGCCTGCTGTATAGTACTTCAGATAACCACTGTCATGGTAACCCTGTACTATAAATTGTTACCTTCTGTGGGCATTGTCCCTTCACCTTTACAGTATGGATGACATCCTTCCTGTGTGTGGACACAGACAGCAGGTAGCAATACCTCTTACAGCAGAACCTTCAGACACAGGTCAAATCCACATTTGGGTAAGGTTCTAGACCTACAGACAGCGTGAGTAATGTTGTTGTATGCAATGTATCTTGCTGTTCTTACAGGGTATCTGTGTACATGGTACTTTTTCATGGAATGTTGTCTGTCTGCATAGCTCCCAACTCTGGACCTATCCATATGATACCAGTGGGATCGGCTGTTAGGTTTTTGTCTGCGCACCACACAGGTATTGTCCCAAATATATCTGTGGCATTCTGTCTGTTGAGTGCTATCAGTACATGGCTACATCCATAGGTTCATAGGTTCATAGGTAGGTACTAGGCTATTGGCCCTAGGGCCTATATAAGCCTAGCCAAAAGGTACCCTGGCTTTCGCCTCCCAAGAAAATTATTTTCCTGTGCTACTGTTGAGCAGAGCCACAGAAGTGATCCCCGGGGTGAATGTCATATCTCTCATCCAGTCATCAAGATGTTTCTTGAAGAGTGCTAATGAGGAGCTTTGTTTGATATAGATAGGTAGTTTGTTCCAGAGTATGGAATGTCTCTAGGACAGGAATCTATCCCTCCAGCATGTTCTGTTTATTGTGGTGACAAAGTTTAGGTCCCTAGAGTATGTAGCTCATAGGGATTGGGATTTCTTTAAGTGGAGCATGTCTAAAAGCTCTGGGTTTGACATAGCTTTGTGTGCTAGGCAGAGATCTCCTCTGAGTATGTGATATGCAATGGAGTAAAGCTGCAGTTTTTTGAGACAGTCTGCGTAGGGCATCTGTTTGAGGCCGGTAATCCTCTTTGTGAGGTATTTCTGTGGCCTTTCCAGTTGTTGTAGATGTCTTGTTAAGTACATACCAAAAGGGGTATTGTACTCTATAATGGGTCTAATGAGTGATGAGTAGAGGGGAACAATTACCTCTTTTTTCCTGGATGAAAAACCTTTTCTGATTAGGTGTGCCACATAGAAGGAGTTCCTGACTACTGTGGTGATGTGATTATCAAAGGAGAGACTACTGTCCACCAATGTCCCACGGTCTCATCACTTTCGGTGTTAATAGACTACCACCTATGTGGTAGTTCATGGGTACAGAGTTTTTACCAAAAGGGATGACAATGCACTTTTTGGCATTGAGCTTAAGGCCATGGCTTTGACACCAGGCATCTGTCTCAGCGAGGCCCTTTTGTTGGATGTCCACATCTTTTGGAGTTTTGATTATGCCTCCTAGTTTGCAGTCATTTGCGATCTTCATTAGCCAAAGATTTTCTGTATTAGGCTGTACTTCAGAGAAGTACATAGCAAACAAGAGAGCACCCAGGACTGAACCCTGTGGTACTCCACTTGTCACTGGTTTGAAGTTGGATTTGGACTTTGCTACGTTCACAGTCTGGGTTCTGTCAGTGAGCCAGATGGCAACCCATCTTGTGACATAAGGATTTATATCTAGTTTAGTGAGTTTACCTATAATTCCAGAGTGGGGGATGGTGTCAAAAGCCTTGGCGAGATCTAGATAGGCTGTGTGAAACACCTTACCCTCATCTACGGCTTTGGTGACTGCTTCAAATAAGTCTATCAGGTTCAAGAGACATGATCTGCCTTTTACAAACCCAAACTGGGTGGGGTCCTGAGTTTGGAGATTACCAGTGTCATTGTTTATAAGTGCCGTGATGATATGTTCCATAGCCTTGCAGACCAGGCTCGTTAGGCTAATGGGCCAGTTGTTTCTGGGATCTGTGGTGGCTCCCCCTTTGTGGATTGGGATAACCATCACTGTGCACCATTCAGTGGGCACAAAGCCTGAGGTGAGGCTATGATTGAACATGGTACTTAGGTGGGGTGCCAGTTTGTTCTGTAGTTCATGTAGAACATAGCCTGGTATGTTGTCATGTCCCATGGATGCTGTGTTCTTGGCTTTGGATAGTGTGTTTTTAACCTGTGCAGCCCTGATTACAGGAACTTTGCATTTTTCTGGTATAGAGATTGGCCCTTTAGGGGATGACAGGGGAGTAAAGTTAGCACTGAACCTATCTGCCATGATGTTGGCAATATCAGTTGGTTCTGTATATTTAGTGCCATTGTGCTGTAACTCAGAGCAGATCTGAGTGTTGCCATTGTGATTCTTTACATAGCTATAGAATGCTTATTGGTTGTCTTTAGAGTCAGTAGTGATTTTGTTTTCATAAATAGCTTTGGAGGATTTTATGAGGGATCTCAGCTTCTTACTGAGGCTGACCATGGAGTTTCTCCAATCATGGGATATTACTCTTTTTTGCAACACTTTCTTTCTTCTGTTGTAGAGTTTGTTTATGGCAGGGGACCATCAGATTGGCTTCCTTTTTTTGGAGGATAGCATCTTGGTTCTGTTAGGGATTGCATGATCCATGCACTTGTGTAAGTACTTATAAAGTACTGTCATACCTCTATTGTCCGTCAGCATGGGTGTCATGAAGTTTGCCACTTCTGTCTTAAGAAGCGTGAAGTTGGCTTTGGAGAAATTTTTTACTGTGGTTTACCTAATGGGGGTGGTGGAGGGATGTGGATGTCTAGGGTGATTAGCTTGTGGTCGGATCTGACCAACGAGGAATTGACCTCTGGTGAGGAGCACCAGTTGCTCATGTTGGTAATAACCAGGTCTTGGATATGGCTGCCCCTGGTGGGGTGTGGATAAGTTGATCTAAGGCATTGGAATTTATGAATTCCAGAAAACATTGAGCACAAGAGTTGGCACATGAGTAGTTTTCCCAGTTAATGGTGGGGTAGTTGAAATCACCCATTATGATGGTGTTAGGTTGTACCCTAATACTTTTCAGTGTATCAAGAAATGAGGAGTGGGAATCCTGGGGCATGGTGGATGATCTGTATTTGTATTTCAATGTTGTATCCCTGCATAAGGGTATGCTGCAACGAATCCTGTAACACCAGCAATTTCCAGGGTGCGTGACAGCAATAATGCAAATATGGTCCTATGTTGCTGCCTCTGTCCTCCACATATATGCCAGTCTTTGTCCTGCTGTGATACAGGAAGGGTTGTTAGGTAATGGCCTATCATTATCTACCACTAGCAATAAAGCTATCATCCCAGTTATGTCATGGATACCCACACCAACTGTTGGGCCATGTCCATATATATGTGGGCAACAGCTGGAGAACACATATCTGCACTTGTACATTCCTGAGGTAAGTGTGTGGTACACAGTGTTCCTTGCCCTTGTACAGCCTTTTATGGAGGGGTTTCTATGCCATTAACCTAGGCTATGGCACCTTTTCAGAGGGTCATTCAGTGTGATAGTGAGATGTTAGATTAAGCAATGTTATGTACAAGATACTGTGACATTAACGCAAGTGCTACATTTCACCCTAGGGCTTGACTACTGGGTGTAATTGGAGTCTGCTGAACTACATCTGTCATTGTTGATTGTTACGTATTCTGAAGGCAAATCCTGTTCCTACGGTTGTACTAATTGAAGGCCTTGGCATGGACAGCATAGTATGGTATATATACACATTACTTTCATCTACTGTTTTGTGTGGACCTTGCATTCATGACTGATTGCATATTTCAAACCTTATGTGGTGTCAGTACTGGCATACATTATTGTATAGTACAGGAATAAAGGTTATCTATGTATGCATACCTGTGTGTCGTGTCATGTCCTTTGAATTGTGGGTGGGTATATGTTTAATGTCAGAATTCTCATTTGTGGGAATGGTTGTCACATGACACATTTTACAGGTGCCGGTTGAAGGGCTTGTGGCTGAGGGATATTCTTTGCACCCAGTACTTCCATACTGCTTTTACTTATGTATGGCTACTAATACCTTTTGTGTGTCTATATGTGTATGTACCTATATATATCTCATATGGCTATATATATATGTGTGTATATATATATATATATATATATATATATATATATATATATATATATATATATATACATGCATGCATACATATATATATATATATATATATATATACATACATATACATACATATGAACATATGTATGTATCCATATACAATTGCTGTTATATGATTATTTGTGTCATACATCAGTATAGATATCTACATATAGCTGTCTATCTGTCTACATTTACAGATATATATCTGTCCATATGTCCATGCATGTTTGGCTCATATTTTGGCCTGTTCCTCATTCACTTGGGAATTGTCATGGATGATCGCAGCACTGAAGTCAGTAACTAGTGGCAGTACTTTTGTGTTTCAGACTTCATCTCCTTTTACATATGTGTTCTAATACTTATAACTGTGTAACTAGCAACATTTTAAGTGTAACAGCATTAGTTGACATATATCCCTGTTTGTACCCACAGTGTGGCATACTTTGTCCAGACGTCTTGCATTAACAGGTTATGTGGTGTCATCATAATACATTTCCTGTACTGTTGACTGATTGTGCTGCAGGATATGTTTGTTAAAACTTCAGGTTATGTATATCTGCCATAGTTTAGTGGTAAATCACTTTGTGTATAGAGTGCTGGGTCCTGGATTCGAGCCTTGGAGAGGCAGTTTATTTTGTTGCTGAGCAGAACAAGAGCCGTTGGCTACAGAGTGATTGAGGCACTTTTAAGCAATTGTGAGAAAGTTTCCGTGGGTTTGCGCAGAGCTAAGCAATGCCTACACAGGTTAAGCAATTCAGCAGCTAACTGAGTTTAACAAACTGTAACCAGACTTTAGCAGTGCTTACCTCCATGCAAACCCACGCAAACCCGAGTATAACTGCTTCCAAGTGCCTTAATCACTCTGTATTCATCGGCCCTTGTTCTGCCTAGCAACAAAATAAACAACCTGTGCTGGGTTGAAAACCACAACCATGCACACCATAGCCAAAGTGATTTACCTCTAAGCCATCTCAGATATGTATAACCCTGCTGTATTCACAAACATAACATCCAACCCAGTCATTCAACAATACAGAGAATCTATTCTAACATGTAGATGTATGTGTGTGTGAAAATATATTAATGTCTAAACAGATACAACATATTGATATATATATATATATATATATATATATATATATATATATATATATATATATATATATACGTACATATAAGCAGATACTTATATCTATACAGGTATATACAGACATACATATGTAGATAAAGTGGGAACATAGCAGAAACATATATGTGCACATGCACCATTAATGGGGTTGACAGGCACAAACAACATACGTCATGTGCAAATAGGTATTCTCCACCCCACAGTCAAACATGTCTGCCCTGCAATACACTACCAACTTTTGCAGATCCCATAACCAGAACATTACACAGCAAGGGCACAATATGTTAACAGTACTCCATCTCATCTGTATGATGTCAGGCTGGTATCAGTAACATATCATGCAGCACAGTCAGGCTCATAATGACTTCCATTTTGCAGTCATCTGTTACCTTTGTTAGCCAGAGTCCCATATTGTTGGCCTGTACTTCAAAGATGTGGATGCCAAACAACAGTGGTCCCAGGACCGAGCCATGAGGTACTCCACTTGTCATGTGTCTGAGGATGGATTTGGAGTCAGTTACACCTACAGTCTGGGTTCTGTCAGTAAGCCATGTGGCAAACCATCGGGTGGCATAGGGATGTATGGCCAGATTTGTATGTTAATCTATGTTTCCAGACTGGGGATGGTGTTGAAGTGCCTGTATAGCCTGCTATCTATGCAGGTATATGTATATTCCCACATAGGAGATGTAGCCCAGTGTTGAGTCAGTCTGCCTGTAGCCTGCACTGTACTTTGTTACATGCCTAGCAGCTTACTGTACTTATCCAGTGAGATGTCATGTCCAGATACTTGCCAGGTGTACTGCTGCCTGGCCACCATAACAGTCATGTATGTCAGACAATGCAGTGGGATGCTGTTCAGATGTATGTCAGTAACTAGTGGATAGTATGTGGCCATAGCACCTCTGTACCAGTGGTTATTAAGTGTCAGGACAGACAGGGGTGTATGAATGCATAACCTATGGGGGCAAATGTATACCAGTATGTACATGTTATACTCATCTACATGGCTGTTAACATCCACATTGACAGGCCTGGGCCACATGTCTTGCATGAAGGGGTTCTGTGTATACCCCTGGACTGACCCGAGTGTGTCAGACTGTCCACATATATTAGCCATGTCGCAGCTGTAGTCCACAGGGGTATTACTGTGCTAGCAGTTGTACTGTACTATGATGACCTTAGGATGTCTGTAAGTAGCCAGTGGCACACATGTTAACAGCAGATGTGGCCTCCCACACACACTATTTCTGTGAAGACATTCCAAATTACAGTAGCAATAGTCTACAAATATACCTGCACTACATACGTGACATCCCCTTGCACTGAGAGGTTGGGATTGTTGGGGCTGAGGTAGGGCTCCACTCCATGTGCAGGACATATGGTGAACATATATGTATATATAAGTATACATATATCCATATAGATATGTACACATATACAAATATACATAGCTTGCTTACTGTATGACAATAGTTTTACACATATGTGCCTGTGTAACAGCTTCTGTCCTCCACTTACATAACGAGTTTTGCACATATGACATGCTGTCAGGGGTTGTATGTAGTGGGCTGTGTGTATGTCATGCTGTCATTCCTGCCATCACTCTACTGCTACTGTGTCTCCCACACATACTGGGGGGTTAGGGCCATATATGTGTGGGTTTCACCTACACAATACATGTGTGCCCTAATGCACTCAAGAGGCCAGCGTATGCAACAGTGGTATATGGCCCAGTATTAGTGAGTGTAGGGGTGGTGCACCATGACTAACCTAGGCTGTTACAGCATGTGCGGGTATCTGGGATAAGCTGCCTTAAGGTATCTGTATGTACTTTACCATACGATCCACCTTGCAGGCCTACTACCTTCTGCCATATGGGATGTTCTGTTTCTCAGTGTGATTGTGATGGTGTAAGGTATGCCTTGTTATGTAACAGATACATCCCATTGTGTCAACTGGGGTGTGTCCCCCCTAGGGATTGTGTACAGAGTGTAGATAGAGGCTGCTGACCTATACATCTGCATTATGTACTGTTGATTGTCTGATATGCTGTGGACCAGTCTGTCCTTACTGATGTATTACTTGAAGGCCTCGGCCTGGACAGCAACATATGTCAACATTTTCAGACTACTGTCTTAGTATAACTGTTTCACTGTTGCATTACACTGTTAATATGGATGTCCGTGTCTAAACAGCTGTATGACAAGGTATATACAACTGTCATAGTGCAGAAATAAAGCGTTCATATTCATGTATGCAAACCTGTGTGTGGTGTTATACCCTTTGATATCTCTGTGGGCATTATGTTGCAGGCTAAGAATGTCATTTGTATGGGTGGTTCATGCAGTTTCCAGTTGTTAAGGTGGTAACTGTAGGAATACTGGCTGCTCCATATTGTATGCATGTACTACATATGTATATAAGTTCATAGGTTCAGAGGTAGGTACTAGGCTATCGGCCCTGGGGCCCATACAAGCCTAGCCAAAAAAATGTACACTGGCTTTCGCCACCCAAGAAAATTGTTTTCCTGTGCCCCTGTCGAGCAGTGCCACAGAAGTGATCCCCAGGGTGAATTTCCCATTTCCCATCCAATCATCAAAATTCTTCTTGAACAGTGCTAATGAGGAGCTCTGTTTGACATAGATAGGTAGTCTGTTCCAGAGTATGGGAAGTCTCTGGGACAGGAATCTATCCCTCCAGCATGTTTTGTTTATTGTGGTGACAAGGTTTAGGTTCCTAGAGTGTGTAGCTTGGAGGGATTGGGATTTCTTTAAGTGGAGCATGTCCAACAACTCTGGGTTTGATGTAGCTTTGTATGTTAGGCAAAGATCGCCCCTGAGTAGGCGATATGTGATGGAGTAAAGCTGTAATTTTTTGAGACGGTCTGCATAGGGAATCTGTTTGAGGCCAGTAATCCTCTTTGTGAGGTATTTCTGTGGTCTTTCCAGTTGTTGTAGATGTCTTGTGAGGTACATACCAAAAGGGGCGTTGTACTCTATAATGGGTCAAATGAGTGATGAGTAGAGAGGAACAATGACCTCTTTTTTTTCTGGATGAGAATCCTTTTGTGATGAGATGAGCCACTTAGAAGGATTTCTTAACCACTGTGGCAATGTGATTATCAAAGGAGAGACTACTGTCCACCTGTGTCCCAAGGTCTCTTATCACATTTTCGGCCTTAAGTAGACTACCAGCTATGTGGTAGATCATGGGTACAGAGTTTTTACCAAATGGGATGACAATACACTTTTTGGCATTGAGCTTCAGGCCATGGCTTTGACACCAGGTGTCTGTCTCAGTGTGGCCCTTTTGTAGTTTGTCCACATCGTTAGGAGTTTCGATTATGGCTCCTAGTTTGCAGTCATTTGCAAACTTTGTTAGCCAAAGACCTTCTGTGTTGGCCTGCACTTCAGAGAAGTAGATACCAAACAGGAGAGGACCCAGGACTGAACCATGTGGTACTCCACTTGTCACTGGTCTGATGTCAGATTTGGAATCCGCTACTTTCACAGTGTGGGTTCTGTCCGTGAGCCAGTTGGCAACCCATCTTGTGATATAGGGATTTATACCTAGTTTAGTGAGCTTATCTATAATTCCAGAGTGGGGGATGGTGTCGAAAGCCTTGGCAAGATCTAGGTAAGCTGTGTGAACCATTTTACCCTCATCTATGGCTTTGGTGACTGCTTCAAAGAAGTCAATCAGGTTTAGGAGACATGATCTGCTTTTTACAAATCCAAACTGGGTAGGGTCCAGAGTTTGGAGATTACCAATGTCTTTGTTTATGAGTTCCACAATGATACATTCCACAGCCTTGCAGACCAGGCTCGTCAGGCTAATGGGGCGGTAGTTTGCAGGGTCTGTCGTGGCTCCCCCTTTGTGGAGTGGGATAACCGTCACAGTGCGCCATTCAGTGGGTACAAAGCCTGAGGTGAGGCTATGATTGAACATGGTACTTAGGTGGGGTGCCAGTTCATTCTGTAGTTCATGTAGAACGCAGACTGAGATATTGTCAGGTCCCATGGATGCTGTGTCCTTGGCTTTGGAGAGTGTGTTTTTTACCTGTGCAGCCATGATTATAGGAACTTTGCATTCTTCCAGTATAGAGATGGGCCCTCTAGGGGGTGAGATGGGGGTAAAGTTAGCACTGAGCCTATCTGCTAGGATGTTGGCAATATCAGTTGATTCTGTATATTTAGTGCCATTGTGCTGTAACTCAGAGCAGATCTGAGTGTTCCCATTTAGATTCTTGACATAGCTATAGAATGCTTTGTGGTTGTCTTTAGAGTCAGCGGCAATTTTGTTTTCCTAACTAGCTTTGGAGGATTTTATGAGGGATCTCAGCTTCTTACTGAGGTTAACCAGGGAGTTCCTCCAGTCATGGGATTTTCTCTTTTTTACAACAGTTTATTTCTTCTGTTGTAGAGTTTGTTTATGGCAGAGGACCATCGGATTGGCTTCCTTTTTTTGGAGGATAACATCTTGGTTTCTATTAGGGATAGCATGATCCATGCACTCCTGTAAGTGCTTATAAAGTGCATTTGTGTAGGATTCGGCAGTCATACCTCTAGTGTCCATCTGCATGGGTGTCCTGAAGTTTGCCACTTCTGTCTTAAGAAGTGTGAAGTTGGCTTTGGAGAAGTTTTTTACGATGGTTTCCCTAATTGGGGGTGGGGGTGGGATGTGGATGCCTAGGCTGGTTAGCTTGTGGTCGGATCTGACAAATGAGGAATTGACCTCTGGTGTGGAACACCGGTTTCCCATGTTGGTAATGACCAGGTCTAGGATATTGCTGCCCCTGGTGGGGGTGTGAATAAGTTGATCCAAGGTGTTGGAATTTATGAATTCTAGAAAATGTTGAGCAAAAGTGTTGGTATATGAGTAGTTTTCCCAGTTAATGGTGGGGTAGTTGAAATCCCCCATTATTAGGGTGTTGGGTTGTACCCTAATACTTTCCAGTGTTTCAAGAAATAAGGAGTGTGAATCCTCGGGCATGGTGGGGGGTCTGCAGCAAGCTACAATTTGGATTGCGGTCTTGCCCAGAGTTAGTTGCACTTGGATAATCTTGGATGCATTATGCTGTGCAACTAGCCTGGAGGTGTGGATATCCTTAATGAATATGGACACGCCTTCGCCTTTACTGCTTCATTCTGGGTTAGGTGGCCGAAAGGTGTGGTATGAATTGTAGCCTTGTAATGCAGGGGTGCTCTCTGGAGCTTTGAACCCGGTCTCAGCCACTGCACAGATGTCAATGTTCTCCATTTTAAGGAGTGCCTCGAGTGATTGCATTTTGAGGTTTAGACTTCTAGCATTGAGTAGCATTACCCTCAGATTTTGCTTGCTTGTACCTGTTACGGTGGTGAATTTGTCATTTGAACCTTGCCTAAAAAAGGCACTATAGGGGTGGCAAGAGCCTTAGCCAGTATCCGGAGTCCTAAGGGTGACAGGTGTAGGCCATCTCTGGCAAAGCATCGTGGTCTGTCGATCATGTCGTCCGAGGCAGACAAATACTGGAACACCTTAGAATGACACCGGAAGCTTAGCCAATTGTTGAAGTCAATAATTTTGTCCTTGTACTGTGGTATCATTCTGGGTGATGGTAGGATGCTACTCAGGGTTAGGGTCATACCTGCCGGGGTACAAGATTGGAGAGCTCCTCCATGTCTCTTTTCATGTAGTCCAGGGAGGTACGTCTCAGGTCATTCACACCAATATGGACAATGAAAGTGTCATATTTGTATTTATTGTGGAGTGACCTGAGTGCATGCGTTATGTGGTGTATCCTGGCACCTGACAGGCAGCCGACAGTAACTTTCTCCTTGTTTATTCTAGTGAGTGGAAAATCAATGTGAGTGACTACAGAGTCACTTATGACTAGAGTGTTGGATACGTTGTTATGCTTATGGGCTGTGGTTGAGTGGCACACTGAGTTTGTGGGCTATGTGTCATTTGGGTTGTGTTGGGTGTAGGCCATCTCTGGCAAAGCATCGTGGTCTGTCGATCATGTCGTCCGAGGCAGACAAATACTGGATCACCTTAGAATGACACCGGAAGCTTAGCCAATTGTTGAAGTCAATCATTTTGTCCTTGTACTGTGGTATCATTCTGGGTGATGGCAGGATGCTATTCAGGGTTAGGGTCATACCTGCCGGGGTACAAAATCGGAGAGCTCCTCCATGTCTCTTTTCATGTAGTCCAGGAAGGTACGTCTCAGGTCATTCACACCAACATGGACAATGAAAGTGTCATATTTGTATTTATTGTGGATTGACCTGAGTGCATGCATTATGTGGCGGATCCTGGCACCTGACAGGCAGCTGACAGTAACTTTCTCCTTGCTTAGTCTAGTGAGTGGAACATCAGTGTGCCTGAATACAGAGTCACTTATGACTAAAGTGTTGGATACGTTGTTATGCTTTATGGGCTGTGGCTGAGTGGCACACGGAGTTTGTGGGCTATGTGCCAATTGGGTTGTGTTGGGGGGTGGAGTTTGCTTGCGTTTATGCTTTGGATGTTCCTGATTCTTGACAGGTTTTTATTGTGCGCCTCTGTGAATGTAGGTGTGTGTTTTGTGTTTCTATGTGTGTGTTTTGGTGGTGTAGGTTTTGAGGGACTATGTGGTATTGTACAAATCGCTGTGTGTGTATGTGTAGTTACATATATATTTATATATGTATATATATATATATATATATATATATATATATATATATATATATGTATATATATATATATATATATATATATATATATATATATATATATATATATATATACCTGTATCTGCATATATGTGTCTGTGTATATGTATCCTAGGGATGGCCATGTCATGTCTGATCCTGGTTATGGGATCTGCAACACTTGGTACTGTATTTCAGGGGGGTCATGCTTGGCTGTGGGGTGTACTTATTCGTACCAGATGTATATTGTGTGGGGCCTCTCAACCCCACTAATGTTGCATGAGAACATGTATGTTTTGTTATTTCCCTATCATTTACAGATGTATGTCCGTATATACCTATGTGTATATATATATATATATATATATATATATATATATATATATATATATATATATATATAAATATATATATATATATATATATATATATATATATATATATTTATATATATATATATTTATATATATCCGCTGACATATATATATAATCTGCCGTATATGTTTAGACATGTAGATGTGGACATATATATCTATAGATGTAGGCATGTGCATGTTTATATGTTAAAAAAAAAAATATATATATATATATATATATATATATATATATATGTATAGATATATATATATATATATATATATATATATATATATATATATATATATATATATATATATATATATATATATATATATATATATATATATATATATATATATATGTATATAGATATAGGTTTACTATCACAATGCCGACGTGCAATTGCACGGCTATGAAGTATTCAAACAACAGCTGTTCGAATACTTCATAGTTCGGCAGGTGATGTGAGCGAATGTTACCATTGCGAATGGATGGTGCATTCGCAATTATACTGTTCGCTCATGTGAGGGGATCGCGGTACAGTGCGGTTAGGGAAATACATCACTTTCCTCACTGTAGTGCGATCTCGGAGTTCGAATATTATGTTGGGGGGATGTGGGGGGGGTCATAACTGCGTGTTTAGGCTAGTTTGGTAGGGAGTTACGGGATAGGTGGGAGTGCTGTGTATTGTCGGAAATTTCGCGAGCGACATTTTTGACAAAACACAGCTGTTTTCGACATTAGGGACATACGGAAATGTTCATTTCCGATGTATAAATTCGAAAATTCAGACACGTTTTGTTCTGATTTTCGAATTTATGATAGTAAACCATATATATATATTTATATATATATATATATATATATATATATATATATATATATATATATATATATATATATATGTATAGATACATATACAAATATATGTATATGTTGTACCTGTTTAGACATTAATATATTCACTCACACGCATAGATCTACATGTTGGAATAGATTTTCTGTACTGTTGATTGACTTGGCTGGATGATATGTTTGTGAATACATAAAGTATATGTATATCTGAGATGGCGTAGTGTTAAATCACTTTGGCTTTGCTATGCAGGGTCCTAGGTTTGATACTAGTAGAGGATGTGTATTTTGTTGCTGGGCAGAACATGGGACATTGGCTACAGAGTGATTAAGGCTCTTTTAAGTAGTTGTAAGCGGGTTTGCAGGTTTGCATGAGTCTGAGTGATAGCAAGCATTGCCAACCTCCACTTATGTTTTCTTTCAGTCAGTTAGCTTCAGATTTCTCAACCTGTGTAGGCATAGCTTACCCCCGCACAACCCGCTTACCAATGCTTAAAAGTGTTTACTTCCACTTACCCCCGTGCTAATTCCTTTAAAAGAAAAGAAAAAGGAGTTGATAGGAAAGTGGTGAAAAATGGGGCACAGAGAGGGAAAGACAGTAGGAAAAATAGCTAGGCATATGCAGGAAGGGTATAGGAAAGGTCCGTAGCTGTCTATTTCTTCTACAGCAACAGCTGTGCATATACACTATATTTGCAGTTACATTTCGACCCTCAAACCCTGGAATAGGGTTGAGAACAACATATATTCATTGTGATGCCAATTAGACCAGATTACATGTGTCCCACTTTTCTGAGATTTAAAAAAGTTCAGTTACAGGCTTGCTGTTCTTGAACTGTTTGTAAGTTTCTTGGAGGCCATTTTTTGCTTGGGCTAAAGGGAAGTCTCTCTGTTGATCAGTGGCAGTGAAAAACATTGAGCAGCCTGCCTGCCCCTGTGGGAGTGGTTACTGACTTGAAACTGTAGTTTTATTGGCCATTTTGGGTCAATTCCAAACTCCTTCATCTTCCTCTTCCTCTCTTAAAACCCTCTTTTGCGCGGTTTTGCGCATTTTTGTGCATAGCGCAATAGTAGGCAGCACCGCCTAATTGGGTTTAAACTATTCCTGGCTCCACAAAGTCTGTTCTTCACTTTTTCCCTTCGAACTGCTCTATCTCTCAATTTAAACACCATATGCTCATTCTAAGGCCCTTCACTGGTCCAATTAAGTAATCCTATAAGTTAGCACTATTAAACCATAAGCACTACTTACTCTTATACTCTCTACGATTACCCTGTCCTGTATCGGGCCTTCTTAAATTCAGTTTCCCTATATTACTCTAGCATGTCCAAAGGTCAGTCAATGGTTTCCTCTCCAGTCCAGCTGGTGAATCTGGGAATTTTAAGGCAATGTTACAACTGTCTCATGTACACGGACAACCCTCTCCTCCTCCAAACAGGTTCAAATATATGTGAGAGATGCAACTATTTAGCCAAACTGGAGGCTGAGCTCTCTCATCTCAAAACTGGTGTAACCAGTCAGGAGGAGAAGGTAACCTCACACAACACAATTCCAGTATCACATAGTCCCACCACATCAGCGAACCAAACACATAAATACACAAAAACATACTGGAGGCTCTAAATAAAAATCTACCTAAGCAACAGAGACCTCCAAAGCAGACATCCAAGCAAACGCTACCTCAAAACAAAACATGCACAACACATAGCCCACAAAGTCAGTGTGCCAAGCAGCCACAGCCCTTAAGGCTGAATAACACACCTGATACTCTTGTAATAGGTGACTCTATTGTCAGACACACTGACGTCCCGCTCACCAGGCTGAATAAAGAGAAGGTCACGGTGAGCTGCCTGTCAGGTGCTAGGATCTGCCACTTAACACAAGCACTCAGGTCTCTCCAAAGCAAATACAAATATGACTCAGTCATTGTACATGCTGGTGTGAATGACCTGAGACGTACCTCCCTGGACTACATGAAAAGAGACATAGAGGAGCTCTCTGATCATGTAGCCCAGGCTGGTATGACCCTGACCTTAAGCAGTATCTTACCTTCACCTAGAATGATGCCACAGTACAAAGACAAAATGATTGATTTTAACAATTGGCTAAAATTTTGGTGTCATTCAAAGGGGATCCAGTGTCTGTCAGCCTGGGATGACATGCTCGACAAGCCACGTTGCTTCACTAGGGACGGCTTGCACCTGTCACCACTGGGCTTTCAGATATTGCCAAAGGCTCTTGCCACCCCCATAGTGCCTTTTTTAGGCAAGGCTCAAAAGTCAATCCCACCCCCATAGACAGCACAAGGAACAAGAAACTAAGGGTAATGCTGCTTAACGCCAGAAGTCTTAACCTCAAGATGCAAGCACTCGAAGCTCTCCTCAGTATGGAGAATATCGATATCTGTGCAGTGACAGAAACCTGGTTCAAGGCTCCAGAGAGCACCCCAGCACTACTAGGCTATACCTCATATCATGCTTTTCGGCCCCAAAACCCGGACCGAACCAAAAAAAGGAGGGGTAGTTTCCATATTTATCAAGGATATCCACACCTCCAGGTTAGTGGCATTGCACGAAGTATCGGAGACCATCCATGTGCAACTAACAGTGGGCAAGACTGCTTTTCAGTTTGTAGCATCCTACAGACCACCCTCTCAAAGTCAGGAATCACACTCAGCTTTCTGAAAACATTGGAGAACATGAAGATGTCTCCGAACACCATTATATTGGGCGACTTCAACTACCCAAACATTGACTGGGAGCACTACTGAAGCCCCAGCACCTTAGCCCAAAGGTTCCTGGAAATTATAAACTCAAATGCTATGGAACAACTAGTCACCACTCCCACAAGAGGAGACAACATACAAGACCTGATCATTACCAACATGGGGACTCTATGCTCCACACCAGAAGTATATCCCTCATTGGTAAGATCAGACCATAAATTAATTTCACTGGATGTCCACATCCCGACCCCACCCCCAGCCCAGAAAACCACAGTGAAAAACTTCTCAAAAGCAAACTTTTCACTTCTCAAAACTGAAGTGGAATCCTTCAAGGCCCCAGGGCCAGTGGAAACTACGGCCCAAACTGCAGAATCCTATATAAACGCATTTTACGGACATCTCCAGGAATGCATGGATCATGCTATCCTAAACAAAACCAAGACCCAATCATCCAAAGGCAGGCGTACAGTCTGGTGGACCCCTGCCATAAATAAACTGTACAACAGAAGGAGGAAGCTACTACATGATAGAGCAAAATCCCTAATAGGGAAGGCATCTCTGATCAGTACTCGCAAAAAATTACGATCCCTCATAAAATCCTCCAAGGCCAGCTTCGAGAGAAAAATTGCACAGGACACCAAAGACAATCATAAGGCTTTTTTCAGTTATGTTAGGAACCTGGGATGCAACTCCCATACTTGTTCTGAGTTAATTCTAAACGATAAAAAATACACTGAACCCACAGACATCGCTAATATCCTGGCAGACAGGTTCAGTGCAAACTTCTCCACCCACTCCCCCCCAAAAGAGCAAGTATCTATCCCGGCAGAGGGCTGCCTCCCAAACATCTCTGATGCTCAGGTGAAGGCTGCCCTCTCCAAAGCAAAAAACACTGCTTCCATGGGACCAGATGGCATCCCAGGTTGCGTCCTACATGAATTCCAAGAGGAACTAATCCCACAAATAAAACAGCTATACAATCTCAGCCTCACTACAGGATATGTGCCCACAGAATGGTGTAAAGCAACAGTGGTCCCATTCCACAAAGGTGGAGCCTCTACGGACCCTGGAAACTATCGCCCCATAAGCCTGACTAGCTTAGTCTGCAAGGCTATGGAGAGGATCATCATGGAGCTCATAAACAAAGACAATGGGGACCTACAGACACTAGATCCTACCCAGTTCGGCTTTGTCAAGGGCAGATCCTGCCTTTTGAACCTGGTTGACTTCTTCAAAACAGTCATCAAAGCCATAGATGAAGGGAAGGTAGTCCACACAGCTTATCTGGACCTTGCAAAGGCATTTGACACAATACCCCACTCGGGCATCATAGATAAGCTATCCAGCTTAAATATAAACCCCTATGTCACAAGATGGGTCACAAACTGGCTCAAAGACAGAACCCACAGAGTGAGAGTTGCTGGAGCCATGTCAGACTCAAAACTGGTCACAAGTGGCATCCCACAGGGTTCTGTCCTGGGATCACTCTTGTTCGGTATATACTTTTCTGAGGTACAGGCAAACGTGGGAGGACTATGGCTCACCAAGTTTGCAGACGACTGCAAACTGGGCGCCATAATCGACTCTCCAGCTGACACAAACATCCTTCAAAAAGGTCTCACAGAGACAGATAACTGGTGCCAGCACCATGGTTTAAAGCTAAATGCCAAAAAATGTATAGTCATACCCTTTGGCAAAAACAATGTGCCCACAAATTACCACATAGGCGGAAACCCATTAAGTACAGAGAAAGTTATTAGGGACCTGGGGACCCAAGTTGATAGCAATCTCTCCTTTGAAAACCACATTGCCAAAGTGGTTAGAAAGACCTTCTACATAGCCCACCTCATCACGAAGGGTTTCACATCTAGATCAAGAGAGGTAATCGTGCCCCTTTATTCATCCCTCATCAGGCCCATCATAGAATACAATGCCCCTTTTGGGATGTACCTTACCCGGCACCTGCAGCAATTAGAAATACTCCAAAAGTATCTCACCAAGAGGATCAAGGGTCTCAAACAGATGCCATATGCTGCTCGGTTAAAAATACTCCAGCTCTACTCGGTTGCATACTGCCTACTTCGAGGCGATCTATGCCTGACATACAAAGCTATGTCAAATCCAGAATTAATGGACATGCTCCACCTCAGTAAATCTAAATCAGTTGACAACTGAGTACGTTTCTGCAAATAACACAATGGAGCCATGTCAGCTCCAAATAAAGGGTGCACATGTGTCAGGCAGCATGCCAATGGCCAAATATGTGGCCATTGGCAAGGTACCCTGATGCAAATATGAGAAATAAATATTTTTTTTCGGCGATCGCTGATGTTTAAACCAGCGCAGCCCCTTGCAAATGGGCTGCGCTATATAAAACATAAAAATGAAGGTTATAAACCCACAAATGTGGGTTTTATGCAATACATGGATTTACAATGCAGGGAGCAGCAGACCAAAAACAACATGGCCACCGTTTAGTGGTTGCTAAGGGGGGAAGCTGAGTCTAAGACATGTAACTAAGCATTAGTAGGCAATCTGATGTAAATGAGTGTTAGGATACTGAATCCCACTGTCACATAGCAAATGAGCACATTCCGATTAGTGTAGGAGTTACATAAGGGGGAGGAGCAGAGTAGGAGATAGGTGACATGACAGGGGGGAATGGCAGAAAGAAATGCAGTTCATTGGAGGTCAGTGTTACGTGACAGATCATGGAAAGAGGAGTGGCACAAGATAAGCATGGGAAAGTCAAAAAATGGAAGGTGTACACTGTTGCCAACACCAAAGTTTCTTGCTGGGTGTGCATGCGCACGTGTGCGCGCCATGAGGCGCGAGTAGGGCAGTGTGTGCGCGTGTAAGGCAGACTGAGCATGTGGGAGCCTGTTGGCAGACTTGTAAGACTGTTTGCACTGGTGTGCGCATGTTTTAACCCAAATAAGTAGATTCTAAACCGTGTAAGCATGTGTGCATGCGTGTAAGCCACTGTGAGCGTGTTTCTGCTGGAATGCGCGTTGCTCTCCCCTGAGGAAACAGCAAGGAAAAAGGAAGCAACAGAATTAGTAGGAAGCCAGCAGGGAATACTGCTGGAGCTAGCAGGTGAAAACAATTAGAAGCAGGCAATTACACAGGCAGAATAGTAGCCCAGCCCAGCACTTAAAACTCTGCAAACAGCAGTGCAGGATGTTTCTCTTAAGAGACACTGCAAGACAGGAGTAAGCTATTAGAAGTGAAAACTGAAAAAGCTTAACTCAGAGCAGAAATGCTAGGGGCTGGCATAGCTGTCATAAGGAGACATAGGCGACTTGCTGAGGGTGGTGACAATGCAAATGGTGCCAGACAACCCACAGTGAGGAGACGGAGAAGAGTGTACAGGCCCAGGGTCACCTACCACGGGTTACATGAGCTGGAGATAGTGGAGCACTATAGAGTGGACAGAGAACTCCTGCAGCAAATTGTCGAGCTGTGCAGGCCACGCCTCACACACAGAGCCAACAGAAGGGAACCCATACCAGTGGAAACCAAGGTATGTGTTGGCCTAAGAATACTAGCAACAGGTACCTTCCAGAGACAAACTAGTGATATGATGGGGATATCACAGGCATCAGCCTCCAGGGTACTGCACCAGTTCCTGGATGCCATGTCAGCACATGTCGGTGATCATATATATTTCCCCAATGCCCGTGAGGTATTGGCCAGCAATATGCGTCTCTTCCAGCAAATAGCGGAATACCCTGAGGTAGTGGGTGCAATAGACTGCACGCACATACGCATCAAAGCACCAGCCAGTGAGCGGGGTAGGGCCTACATAAACTGCAAGGGCTTCCCCTCCATCAACTGCCAGGTCGTGTGTGATGCCCAGGGCATAATAATGAATGTGTGTGCTGGCTGCCCTGGGAGCTACCATGATTCCCATATCTGGCATTTGACGCAGCTGTACCAGACATTTGCCAGTGGGGACATCCCACATGGACACCTAGTGGGGGATGCAGGTTATGCACTGGAACCGTGGCTGATGACACCCATCAGAAACGCACACATACCTGAACAGGAACGTCATAATGAGGCACACGCACAAACACGTAATGTAATAGAGCATGTGTTTGGGCTGCTCAAGTCACGGTTCCAGTGTCTGGACACATCTGGTGGAGCCTTGCAGTACTCACCAACTACATGTACCCAAATTATCATGGTATGTGCTATGCTACATAATATGATCCTGTGAAAACAGCTGCAGCAGGACCAGCATAGGGCCGGGCCAAACAGCCCCCCACCATTGCCAAGGCCATCACAGGCAGAGTGTGACTCAGAGGAGGAGGAACCTGAGCCTGCCCCAGTAGGCAGAAGGAGGCATGCCCAGTATGCCCTGGCCTTGGCAAAGAGGCAACGCATAGCACATACACTGGCTCAGTAGGAACCCTGGGAATGATACCCCTCTCTGACTCACTCATATACTAAGAGGGATGCCTAAAATGACATAACCTGCTCTCAAACATGTACAGGGAGTGTAGTATGTGCATCCGACAGAGGCAGCCCTGCAGCACCACCTGAGGCATGATTGCCATGTGTTAAGCAATGTAACACCATGTAGTATATGCAAACTTGATGACCTGACTTACATCCTACCCTCACCAAGCATGATGCCACAATATGAAGATGAGATGATCAATTGCGATAATTGGCTGAAGTATTGCTGTTAGTCAAAGGGGGATCCAATGTGTGCCAGCCTGGGATGACATGCTGAGCATGACGTGATGCTCCACCTGCTAAGGGTGGCGTGCACCTATCAGTCCTGGCCTTATGGATACTGGCAAAGGCTGTTGTTACCCACAGCGTGCCTTGAATAGGTAAGGCTCAAAACACAAACCCACCTCCATAGGTATCACAAGGGATAAGAACCTAGATGTAATGCTACCCAATTCCAGAAGTCTAAACAGCAAGATGCATGCAGTCTAAACTCCCCCAGTATGGAGAATGTTGATATGCGTCCTGTAACAGAAAACTGGGTCAAGGCTCACAACAGCACCCTAACACTACCAGGTTACACCTCATACTGTGCTGTACAGCCTCAAAACATGGAACAAGCTACAAAAGGAGGGTGACTAGCAATAATTGTCAAGGATGACCACACCCCCATGTTGGTACCACAACAAGAAGCAGCATGGACTAGCCATGGTCAAGTAACAGTGGCTAAAACTGCCTCCCAGTTTATAGCCTGCTACAGACTACCGTCCTAACACCAGGAACTGCACTTGGCCTATGTTGGAATACATGAATATATCAAGCCCTCCAAACCACATTATATTGGGTGACTGAAAATACCCAAACATAGACTGGGAGCATTATTCTAGCTCCAACACCCTAGGACAAAGGTTCCTAGAATCCATAAACCAAAATGCTCAGGAACAACGTACCACTCCCAGAAGAGGGGTAAGCATACTGGATGTGATAATCAGCAACATTGGTACTGGATGGCAAGATGAGAAGTGTATCCCTCACTGGTAAGATCAGACCATAGAGTAATCACACCGGATATACACATCCTGACCACAGTCCCTGGCCAGAAAACCACAGTGAAAAACATGTGTAAAGCAAATGTTGCACTCCTCCAAACTGATGTGGAATCCATTAAAGGCCCTGTGCAGGTGCAAAATATGGGCCACACCTCAGAACCTGTTATACAGGCATTCCATGAACACTGCCAGGAATGCATGGATTATGCAATCCCAAATAAAACCAAGACACAATGCCATGCACGCAGGCATCTGGCATGGTGGACCCCAGCCATTACCAAACCATGCAAGAGAATGAGGAAGCTACTACATGATAGAGCAAACCTAAAAAGGGAAGTAATCTCTAATCAGTAGTATGGCAATAAAATATGTCCACTCATACAATCCACCAAGGCCAGCTACAACAAGTGGAATTTGTGAATCTTGAGGCAATGTTACACCTGCCCCATGTACACAGACAACCCTCACCTCCCCCCAAGAAATACAAATATATGTGAGAGATGCAACCATTTATCCAAACCGGAGGCTGAGCTCTCTCAACTCAGTACTGTCAAAACTAGTCAGGAGGAGAAGGTAACCACACACACCACAAACCCAGTCTCACATAGACCTATCACTACTGCAAACAAAACACATAAACACAGAAAAACATTCCCTGAGGCTCTAATTACAAACACACCACATCAGCAGAGGCCTCCAAAGCAGACACCCAAGCAACCACTACCTCCAAACATAGCACATGGAACAAATAGTACATAAAGCTGGTGTGCCAAACAGTCACAGGCCAGAAGGAGAAACAACATGCCTGATATAGTTGTAATAGGTGACTCCATAGTCAGACACACTGCTGTCCCACTCACCAGACTGCACAAGGGAAAGTGTACAGTAAGCTGCCTGTACCCTGCTACAATACGCCACATAACACAAGTACGCAGGTCACCCCAAAGCAAGTACAAATATGATGCATTCATTGTTCATGCTGGCGTGAATGACCTGAGATGTACCTCCCCGGTCTACATGAAAAGAGACATAGATGAGCTCTCCGATTATGTAGTCCAGGCCGGTATGACACTGACCTTGTGCAGCATCCTACCTTCACCAAGAATTATGCCACAGTACAAACACAGAATGATCAGCCTTAACAAGTGGCACAATTACTGGTGTCATTCCAAGGGGATCCAATGTCTGTCTGTTTGGGATGTCATGCTTTACAAGCCACGCTGCTGTGCCAGGGATGGCTTGCACCTGTTACCCTTGGGCGTCTGGATATTGGATAAGGCTCTTGACACCTCCATAGAGCCTTTTGTAGGCAAGGCTGAAAAGACTAACCCACCTCCCTAGAAAACATAAGTGGAAAAAAACATAAGGGTAATGCTGCCCAATGCCAGATGTGTAAACCTCAACATGCATGCTCCCAAGGCCCTCCCCAGTATGGAGAACATCAATGTCCATGCAGTGACAAAAACCTGCAGCAAGGCTCCTGACAGCACACCAGCACTACCAGGTTATACCTCATATCATGCGTTATGGCCCCAAAACCTGGACCAAACCATAAAAGGAGGGGGAGTATCCATATTCAGCAAAGATACCCACACGTCCAGGTAACTGACAATGCACGAAGCATCGGAGACTACCCATGTGCAACTAACCGTAGGCAAAACTGCTGTACAGTCTGTAGCATGCTACAGACCACACTCTCACACACAGGAATCCCACTCAGCCTTCCTGAAGACACTGGACAGTATGAATGTCTCACCAAATACCAAACAAGGTACTCACAAATTACCACATAGGTGGTAATCCATTATGTATGGAAGGAGTAATCAGGGACTTAGGGACACAAGTGGACAGTAACTTGTCATGTGACACTCACATTGCCAATGTGACTAGGAAGACCATCTATATTGGCCACTTTATCATGAAAGGATTCACATCTACATCAACAGAGGTCATTGTGCCCCTATACTGTTCTCTTATCAGGCCCATAATTTAGTACAATGCCTCATTTGGGATGTACCTTACCCGACACCTGCAGCAGTTACAAAGACCTCAAAGGTACCTCACCAAGAGGATAAAGGGTCTTAAATACCAAACAAGGGGTTAGGAGGGTGGCCTAATGGTTAAGGTGTTTGCCTTACAAACACAAGGTGCGGGGTTTGAGTCTCACGAGGGATAACTGGCTAGGCTTAAAATGACTCGCAAGGGTAGTTAGCTTAGTACTGATCTATGAACCTATGAACCTAATCTATCATCAAATGAGTTAACAAATTAACAATTTTAGGGTGGGAGGTTGGCATAATGGTTAAGGCATTTGCCTTATAAACCAAAGGTGCAGGGTTTGATTCTCACATGGGGTAACTGGCTAGGCTTAAAAATGGCCCACAAAGGCAGTTAGCCTAGTACTAATCTATGAACCTATATCTATGAACCTAAATATATGTCATATGCTGCCTGGCTGTAGATACCCCAGCTGTATGCAGTCACATACTGCCTACGCAGAGGCGTTATATGCCTGTTGTACAAGGCCATGTCCAACACAGGATTAATGGTCATGCTCCACCTCAGAAAACCCAAATCCATTGGAGCTGTGAGAGTGAGAGATGTCAACCTCAATACATAATGAAATAGGATGTGCTGGAGGGACAGATACATAACCCAGAGGCTCCCTACACCCTGGAACGGAATCCCACTCCATGTTAGGCAGAGCCCCTCACTGACTCTCTTCAACAGGAATCTTGCCAAGTGGATGGGTGATCGTAGATGTACACTGGGGGTCTTCACTGTGTCACGTCCAGACAGAGGCACAGTAAAGTAAATCCTAAATGGCCATAATATTCACATAGCAAGGGGTGGCGAAAGCCACACACACTCTGGCTAGGCTTATAAATGCCCTAGGGTGGATAGCCTAGTATGAGCCTATGAACCTATGAAGATACAAATTGTACAGGACACTAAGGATAAGGCTTTCTTAACTGATGGTAGGAACCTTGTTGGGAATTCACAGATATGCTCTGAATCACTCAAATATTACAAACAACATACCAAACACACACACATATTGCCAGCATCCAACCTGACAGGTGCAGTGCAACCCCCCCCCCCCCAAAATGCCAAATATCTATCCCAGCAGAGTGCTGGCCCCCTGACATTGCAGATGCTGAGGTAACAGCCAGCATCTACAAAGCAAAACACACAGCATCAATGGTACAAGATGGTGTCCTGGGCTGAGTCCAACATGGACTCCAAGAAGAATGGAACGCCAAATAACACTACTGCTCAATGTCAGCCTTACCACAGGATATGTACCCAAAGAGCAGTGTACAATCACAGTGGTCCTTCTCCACAAAGGTGTTGCCTGAATGGATACTGCAAACTACCACCCCAGAATCCTGACAAGCTTGGTCTGCAAAGCTATGGAAAATATCAGCATGTACCTCAGACATAAAGATATTGGGGACCTACTGACACTGGACCCTACCCAGTGTGGCTTTCTTAAATGCAGATCCTGCCCATTAAACATGTTTGACTCATTTGAAACAGTCATTAAGGTCATTAATGAGGGGAATATGGTCCACACAGCCTAGCTGGACCTTGCAAAAGGCTTCCATACAATACCCCATGTGTTCATTATAGATAAGCTCACCAGCTTAAATATAAACCCCTATGTCAGTAGAGGGGTTGCAAACCAGACCAAGGACAGAACTGACATGGTCAGAAATGCTGCAGCCATGTCAGACTACAAAGCAGATACAACTGGCATCCCACAAGGCTTGGTCCTGGGACCTCCCTTGTTTGGTATATATGTCCCATAGGTACAGGCCAACATGGAAGGACTGTGTCTGAACAAGTTTGCAGAGGACTACACACTGGCCACCATATCTGACCCTCCAGCTGACACAAGCATCCCACAAAAGGTCCACATAGAAACAGACAGCTGGTGCCATAGCCATGTCAGCAAGCTAATCACAGAAAAGTGTATAGTCAACCCCTGTGGATATACAGTAAATTCCCACCAATTACCACATAGGTGTTAACCCATTAAGTACTTAAGATGTAATAAGAGACCTGGGGACACAAGTTGATAGATATTTTGCATTGGACAAGCATGTGGCTGTAGTGGTTACAGAAACATACCATATACCCACCTAATCATGAAGGTAGTCAGATCTAGATCAGGGGAGGTCATTGTGGCTCTGTAGTCATCCCTCATCAGCGTCACAATTGACTACAATGGCCCCTGTGGGATGTACCTCAGCAGACACCTCCATCATCTGGAAAGACCCTAAAAGTACCTCACCAGGAGTATCAAAGAGCTTGAACAGATCCCATGTGTTGCCTGATTAAACAAACTTCAGCTCCACACACTGCCATACTGCCCGCCCAGAGGCAAGCTGTGTCTGATGTATAACGCCATGTCCAAGCTGGAATCAATGAACATGCTGCACCTTGTATAATCTGAATGGCAGTGAGCTATGCACATGAGAGACTTGAACCCCAGCACTGACATACATAGGACAAGCTGTACTGAATGATCCAAAACACAGAAGCCACCCCCACTCTTGAGTAAACTCCCAGTACAGGTTAGCCAGAGAGTCACTCATCGACTCTCCTCAAGAGGAATCTTGATGAGTGGATGGGAGATGGTAGGTTTACCCTGGGTATCACTGTTATGTCACGGGTAGACGGAGGCACAGTATACTAACCATGACATATGTTATGGCAAACTCCAGTTACAATGTGTGTCAAAGGACAAACACACTCTCTGACTAGCATTAGAAATGGCCTAGGGCACATTGCTAGTGTTTGCCAATGTCCCCTATGTTGTGGAATACACTACCAATGTTGGACAAGCCTAGTTTAAGTAGTCCATATCTGAACGTAATGCAACATGGTCATATGTGCACAACTGGCTCCTAACCAGGCTGTTGTGCTCACTATGAACATTTAAAGCAGTGATAGGACTAAAGCCCAGGATACTGTCCACCACAATGAAAGTACTGAACCAGTACACTATATGGTACTACAGTGTTAGGTCGGTATGAAAGGATATTGACAACTGTATGCAAAGTATCCCATGCAAACCCTGCAGGCACAGTATAATCCCTGTTGTGTTCAGACACAAAGCAGTTGGCCAGTAAGTACACATGACACCCAACACACAACCATAAACGTGAGATATTGTTGAAGTTCATACTCATCCACAAATGTGGTGGACTGCAGAGTTCAACATATGGAAAGCTCACACTGGGCATGCTTGCACACTTTGATAAATGAGACATATGTCAGACAACATGCCATGGAAAGGCTGAACTGGGCATGCTCACACACTTAGGCCATATCTCAGTTTAGCAGTTGGCCACACATATCTGGTATTTGTACGTGTTATTCCAGGAACCAACCACATTACAGCAATCTGCCCAGTGCACACAGTTAAATGACTACAGAGACATAAGTGATATAGTGGATCCCTCATATTCAAACATCTTCCACAGATACACAAGTTGTTCATAGAAACAGGGAATGCTATGGCAATAAAGACCTGCAAACAGTCGATCAGCAACAAATATTGTGCATCTGACAATTAAACATATGGGTGTAGAGGTCAATACTAGGCTGTTTGCCCTAGGGAATGAAAGCTTAGCCAGAGTGTGCTTGGCGTCTGCCTCCCCAGTACAGTAAGCTACTGTGCCACTGTAAAGTAGGTCACATAAGGCACCGTTTGAGGCTAGTGTGCTGTGCCTCCGTCAAGCAGGGATACAGTGGAGATCCCAGGGGTTGAATTTGCTATGCCACATCCATGTGGCTGGTGTGTGCTGGAAGAGGGTTGGTGAGGACCTCTAACAGTAAGTGGGCATCTATAAAAGACTGAGGGGAGCCTTATCTGCAGTGTCTGGACAATTTCACTGTCAACACTTTGTCGTGATGATTATGAGGGATTGAAGTGTCATGCCAGTACTGTTCAGAGATGTCCTCCCTCTGTGGGCTACTGCTCTGCAATGTATTAGCTCACTCCGTCTGTTGGACAGCTCATATATGGCTGGTGTACACCTGACAGGTGTCCTGTTGTGGAGGAGTCATGGGTATATTTGGGATAGCATGATCAATGCAAACCTTCCACATGCTCATAGAATGCAATTGTCAAGGATTATGCAGAGTGGTCTGTATACTCCCCCAGCATGGGTCCTTTGAAGTCTTCCACCCCAGTCTTCACAAGTGCAAAGTCTGCTTTTGATAAATACACTTTGTTTCCAGTGACAACCTTGCCTGGGGGTGGGGATGGGATATGGATGTCCAGGGAAAGGTGGGTATGGTCAGATATCAACAATGGTGGTCTACCTCTGGTGTGGAACAGTGAGTACCCATGTTGCAGATGGTCAGGTGCAATATGTATTCCCCCTTGTGGCTGTGGTGAGTGGTCCTGCCATAGCACATGGACTCACAAATTGTAATGGCTGTAGGGTAATGTTGTAGAGGCCTGAGTAGTTCCCCCACACAATATACCTGTACCTGACATTAACAACTGGAATGGTGTATGTGAACACCTTCATATCTTGGCACTGTTCCCAGGGATGCAAAGTGTGTGTCCTGGATGTGGGAGGGGTGGTCTGAACTGGTTGTGTTGTGTGTTACAGGTCCTGTGGTCACGAAGCATGGTATAAAACATAACCTGCCAGTGCTGATGTGCATATCTGACCCTGAAGTAGGTGGCTGCAAATGCATATATATGCTATCCCCCACCTGACAGGTAGTAATAGATGTACATACCTCTGTATAAATAATGATGTCAGCACCCTATAAATACTGCAGGTGCAGAACAGATGCTAAGAAATTCGGATAGTGTGCTCTGCTAATGCGTCTCCCTCAAGTGTCATAATATAGTTAGGCAGGGGTTTGAATCCTGCAAATGCTCAGTGTGTGTGTGTGGAGGTGAGCGGGGTTGGTGTGTGTGCAATACTGTGTGAGAGAAGTGTCCCTTTTGGCAACTAGGAGATCACACTACAGGATGCACATTCCCCTTTCTAAACACTGATGATGTCAGCACCCTATAAGTACATCAGGAGAAGGGAAACCTCCCAGTAATGCAAATAGTGCACTCTGCTAATGTGTCCGTCTTGAGTGTAATAACATAGTTAGGTAGGGGTTTGAATCCTGCAAAAGCTCAGTGTGTGTGTTTGTGTGAGGGGGCTAGTGTGTGTGCAATTCTGTGTGAGAGAAATGTCCCTTTTGGCAACTAGGAGAACACACACTACAGGATGCACATTCCCCTTTCTAAACACTGATGATGTCAGCACCATATAAGTACAGCAGGAGAAGGGAAACCTCCCAGTAGTGCGAATAGCACACTCTGCTAATGTGTCCTTCTCAAGTGTCATAACATAGTTAGGTAGGGGTTTGAATCCTGCAAACGCTCAGTGTTTGTGTGAGGGGGGTTAGTGTGTGTGCAATTCTGTGTAAGAGAAATGTCCCTTTTGGCAACTAGGAGAACACACTACAGGATGCACATTCTCCTTTCTAAACACTGATGATGTCAGCACTATATAAGTACAGCCGGAGAAGAGAAACCTCCCAGTAATGTGAATAGTGCGCTCTGCTACTGCGTCTCTCACTACTGTCATAGCACAGTTAGTTATGGCTTTGAATTCTACAAATGCCACGTCTGTTTTTGTCACACAGAATGCCCATGTGTGTGGGTTTTTGTTCTCAATAATGCATGACATCGATTAAACCAGTAATGGCAATGCACATATATGATGTATGTGTGTGCCAAATACACATATATACCTGTGACCTTCAATAGTTCCCATGTCTGATGCCTGCCACATGTGAATACATGGTACTTGCACTGGATAACATTATGTCTGTGGTTTTCTGTGCGGGTGCTGCATGTGGTATGTGTATATACAGTGTGAGTTGTATATGGTATCATCCTAGCAGCGAGGGATACACATCTGGTCTGGGGCATATAGTCTACATGTTGTTGATGAACAGGTGCTGCATGTTTTCACCTGTTGTGGGAGTGGTAACAAGTTGTTCCATAACAATGCAGTGACTACATGCTAGGAACCTTTCAGCTAGGGTGTTGTAGCTACAGTAATTCATCAGCATTCAGTAACACTTCAGCATTCTTGGAGAGGGTATGATGCCAACCAAGGTCAGGGTCATACCAGCCTGTGCCACATGCTCAGAGAGCCCTTCTATATTCCCTATCATGTAGTCCAGGGAGGTACATCACAGGTTAGCCATAGTGGCATGGACAATAACTGAGTCATATGTGTCCATGCCTCTGACTGACCTGTATGCTTGTGTTATGTGGTGGACCACAGTGCCCCACGGGCATATCACTGTGACCTTCAGCTTGTCCAGCCTGGTGAGCAGGACCTCATTGCACCAGACAATAAAGGTACCTAACACAACTGTAGCAGGTGTGTTGTCTAGCCATACAGGGTGTGACTGTTTGGCACACAGGATTTGTGTGGTATGTGTTGCACGTGCTGTGTTTTAACGTATGCATGTGTGCCAGCTGCAGAGGTGTCTGCTGCTCAGGCAGGATACTATTCTGAGGCTCCAAGAATGCCCCAGTGTGTTCATGTGTTTGGATTGCTGTCAGTGTAGGTCTACATCAGACTGGTATTGTAGTCACTGTAGTATTTCATGCCACCTGACGGGTTATGCCAGTACTGGGTTCAGAGTGCTTAGTCCCCAGTTTGGCTATGTGGTTGCATCTCACACACGTGTTGCACGTCCATGTGTAGGGGAGAGGGTTGACTGTGTACATGTGGCAGCTGTGACATTGCCACATGACTCACATATTCCACAACTGTACCATAGAGGTGACTGACAAGTGACCTTTGCACATGCTACCATAGTATTGTGATTGCCATGGTGATTAACAGCACATAGGGCCAATGGGGAACAAGGTACAGAAGGTGAGTATGTGAGGGTGTAGTGCCTGTGATTAGTTAGCACTGGCATATATGACTGCTCACGTGGTCAAATGCCAGGTAAGTCATATGCAATGTGTCACAGGCAACGTACATGCGAACAGGACAAACAGTGATGTTCTGTCAAGTGAGACAAGGACATACATATAGTAAGCTATGCAGATGTCACTAGGAATCCGTAGAAGCTACGTATATATGCATTGCAGGTGGAATCAGTGTTCCAGGGTAACTGCAAGCAAACATGCATGCAAACAAAGCTACAGTAAGCAGGGCTGCATGTAGTCCATTGTACAACAAACAAGCTGTACCACTTCCAGTAGGTAACAGTGCGAATATGCAGGCACTATACACATGTACAAGGAAATACACAGGTCAGATGGCCAGGGCCCAGTCTCAGCACACACAAGTGTACAGACCATGTACCATCAGGGTGTACAATAACCGGATGGAAACCCAGGTACTCAGACCTGCAGTAATACACATGTCAAATAACAGACACTGAACCTTCACTCAGTGTTTCCATACTTAGTAGGATGTATGCTACCTGTCCTGTCACCACAGTATCCCTGACATTTATGGAGACTCTCCCTCCTGTGAAAGTTAGTTTTGTGTGCTGGGGCTGTCTAGCATGATATGAGATGTGAGCTTGCAGTGCTAGGGTGCTCCTGTGTGTCCTGTACCAGTTGTGTAGTACTGCACACATATCAACATCCTCAAACATCCGCATTGCAGAGTCCAGTGTGGGCAACATGCCACTTTCAGTTTACATGTCCATCATTGCGTATCAATACTTTCATTACCTTATCCCCTGTGCTACCTATGTATGTGGACTTCTGTTGACATCCTTACCACCAGTATGCAAACATGTGCAGATGATACACTATGGTACTTACCATGGGTGTAGAAAACAGTACAAGACAATCATACCCTTACTGCATCAGGCATGCTGGGATATACCCACAATTATATCAGCACACTGTACGGTTAACAACATGATACTATTACTACACGTCTATATAGTCACCCTGTGCATCAGCAACATGTTAACCTGTACCTGCACTGATGTTACAGATTGCAGGAGGTGGCACAGTTTCATCATATGCACAGGGTGTGAACCTGGTATGCCTGAGTCTGCCACTGATACCACCAATTGACATGTATGTGTATGTGTGTTGGTGAGGGACAGCAGTACAAGGTGGGGCAATGTGGATGCAGTGCGTGTGTGTATGCGATAGCCCTAGGTGCTGCCAATTCGCATTTGTGTATGGATGCACACAGTTCCACCTTATGGCTGCCATATACCAGTGTTTGTGGACAGCCACAGACTGTACCTGCCAGGTCATACAGAACAGTGTCTCTGGCCACGGACATGGTACCTGTGCCTTGCAGGGGTGCTACGGACCATATCCGGTACTAATCCAGACTGGGTACTGTCATCAGAAGCAGGTGTTCATTGACTGGACACAGATCCCTGTTGGGCCTGTCCAGAGCCATGTGCACGTGGTCTCCTGGGGTGGTCTGATGACAGCACAGACCCAGCATTGCTGGGACTGCTGCTGGCACTATGGGAGCGGCCGCGGCCCTGTTGTCCGCGATGACTGCCAGCTGCTGCTGTTGCTGGCATATGCCCACGTCGATGCCTCCATTGCCCTGGCTCATGGACATGTAGTTGTGGAACTGATCTAATATGTCCCCACAATGTATGTCTATGACATCGGTGAAATTACGGATGGCAGCCGCAATGTCACGCATACTGTCACTCATGGCTGTGCGACATGCTGTCAGCTCCCTCAGACCCTGTCTGGTGTACCGTTCCATACGTGACTGCGCCTGCATGACAGCCCAACATATAGCTGAGGTTGTAAGACCTCTGTGGGCACATCTGACAGGGGCAGTACGCCCACAGATGCTCCCACGAGAACTACTGGACATCTGCCTGTGTGGTACCATCTCAGGGCCATGCCCATGGCTGCTGTGTGGGGAAGCATGTGCCACAGATGCCACATTACCCTGGCCAAAGCCCACTGTATCCTGTCCAACACCTAAGGACATTGGTGACAAAGGATGTATTGGCAGGATGACTGTGCGCATTGATGGGGTGGACAGCTGTGTACTGTCAATTGGCTGACCAATGACAGACCCTGGCACACCTTCCTGTGCCATTACACAGATGTCATCATTATCAGAACCTGTGGCACCTGATTCAGGTTCCCTGCTGCATGACACCAGAGCAGCACCAGAACCTGTGGGAGGGAAACAGGAAACACAGTTTACAATGTCTACACAATGTTACCAGTGATGCACACATGCACACATGCACACATGCACATGTGCACATATGCACAGGTGCACACGTGCACAGGTGCACATGTGCACACATGCACACATGCACACGTGCACAGGTGCACATGTGCACACATGCACACATGCACACATGCACACGTGCACCGGTGAACACGTGCACACATGCACACGTGCACAGATGCACACATGCACACGTGCACAGGTGCACACATGCACACATGCACACATGCACACATGCAGACATGCACACGTGCACAGATGCACACATGCACACAGTTGCACACTTGCATACAGTTGCACACTTGCACACAGTTACACACTTGCACACTACTCAGTATGCGAGATATCAACACACAGACACAGACACGCCTGCATGCATACACAGAGCACTACTGATTGAGCCTAATATTACTATTACTATCAAGCCTATTAAAGGTATTGTTAATACACACTCACCAGCATGGATAGGCTGCATTGCTGTTACACCGGAGGGACCTGCAGAAGTGAGGAAATTAATGTCAGTGGGCACAACTGTGCTATTGTTACTGAGTATGATACAGGTCAGTAGTACAACAGTTGCCTTTCACAGGTCAGCTGCTGATATTGAGAATATCACACTTGCACATTAAATACTATGATGACAGCTACAAACCAAGGATACACATCACACATGCATTAACTACCAGTGTACACAACAGTCAACTATACATATAGCATATTACTTGCACGCTCGTAGTCATGGTGCTGTGTGGCTCCAGCCTCCATCATAATGCAAGTCTGCTGCTGTTGTTGTTGTTGGTGGCCTGAAGCCACAACACTTAGGAGTAGTCCCTCCAGTCTGGTGAGTGGGGGATGTGTAGCCACCCCACCACCTGTGGCAACCTGTTGCCTGTGGATATCCGACGCACGCTGATGGACATTTCTGATTAAATCACTGCAGTGATGTCGTACCCGCTCATATGTCCTATTATGCGTGCCTATGTCATTTACCCGACGGACCAGGTCTTGCCACAGTGCAGCCCTCTCCTGCTGATTCTGGCTGATGCGGGAAAAGAGTATTGCAAAATCCCACACCAGGCTCTGGCGTATTTCCTCATCCTCGGCTGCAGAGTATGCTGGATTGCGCTGGTGAGCCATGGTCCTGAAAAAGGAAATAAAATGATATCAGCAAAATATGTCAGCAGAATTT